>NW_018252507.1:117472-165005 GCF_001263595.1 Phalaenopsis equestris
GATTATTTTGTATCATTTGGATAGATTATTTTGTACCATTTGAATAACAGCAGGTTTAAGCTTAAATGAATTAGCAGTAACCTGAATAGTTAAGTGAAGTTCATGAAGTTCATCTGCTGTCAGAATCGCATAATCTTTTAAAGGTCTTTGTTGATTTTCATTCATTGGATTATATAAGTTATTTGCCATTTCTTGTAAATTTTTAATTTCTATTTGTTGTTTTTGAATTTTTCTAATAGTTTTGAATTTTTCTAATAGTATTTTTCTAATAGTACGTTCTAATTATAATTTTAAGGTACTAAACCGTCAAATCCAATATTTCTCATAAACAAAAAAAGCAAGCAAAGTAAAACACTCTTATAAAAATATTTATTTTTATATTTTTGATTTTTAAAATTTTTTTTTATTTTTTTTAACAACAATAAATTTTTATGGTATATATTATCTCTAAATTTCCTAATTTATCAAAATTATTTAATTCAATCATTACCGTCCCCAAGCAACGACGCCAAAAACTTGATCCAACTTTTTTATTGCGATATATTATGTAAAATTTAATTAAGTATAATCAATTAATATTTTGATTCAACGCAAGTATATGTATCATTATCAAGTAATAATGAACTTTCTATTTAAGCCAAAAATATTGATCCTACGTAGATGGTTTAAATTGGAAATGACAAATTTGCTAGAAAATTCACAGAAAGTCAATTGAAATCACTGTCACTAATTTTAAATATTGAGATGTAATCAAAATTAAATTTCTAAACTAATATCAAATCAAATATACAAAATTTAAAATGGTAAAAACTAATCTATTAAAAATGTTTATGTAACGGAGATTCTTATGTGAAAAAGCATCCTTCCCACTACAATGAGGCTATGGTAAAATGAGATGAGATAAATGTTCAAAATATGTATTGTGCCAAATAGGAGCAATTTTAATTCTCTACCTTGTTACAGTGCATAGAAAATCATTGGCTAATCTCAGTGTTTAGTCCCTAAACCCGTGGCTAGGCTGAAAGGATATCGGCTCCCACTCTAGAGCTCTCACGTACCTTAACCTGAAGGCTAGCTCTAGCTTTAATGTTTAAACACTAAGACTGAATTGATGATTTTAGTCTGTCACCCTCAAGGTTCTCCAATTCTACACCCAAGAAAGAATACACCCAAGAAAGAATATTTACACCCAAGAAAGAATATTTCCCTACTTATTTGCAGTTAGTTCCATAAATGATGTTCTCCTTCAAGGAATCAAATGTGATCCTTACTCTATTGTAGAACTCATAATCTATATTTTGAATCATATGTTTCACAACACATTTTAACAATTCAATTGGACAGATCAAAAAGTAAATTAAGTT
The DNA here is from genome assembly GCF_001263595.1 of Phalaenopsis equestris. Classification (NCBI taxonomy): domain Eukaryota; kingdom Viridiplantae; phylum Streptophyta; class Magnoliopsida; order Asparagales; family Orchidaceae; genus Phalaenopsis; species Phalaenopsis equestris. The sequence goes on from NW_018252507.1 coordinate 118,837, forward strand.
CAGAGTTGAAAAATCATCACAATTTATTTTTCAATTCAATATTAGCACATTCATATTATCTCTTCATTTCACCATATCTCAGAGTAGGGAGAAAGATAGAGGGAGCTTCTCGAACTTCATGAGAAAGAAATAACAAAACAGAAATTTCATATATAAGAGAAAGTTCATACAACAATGATAAACGAACCATACTTATCTGAAAATTCTTTCTCAAATCAAATCCTTTGTAGCCTTTCCTTAGAAAATCAGGAAGACGATTTCTCTCACTTTTTTTCTTCTCCAACACTCTTGCATATAGTTTCACACTAAATCTCAGCACAATAACTCTAAACTATTAAAACAAAATCACTAATTGGCACCAATATGGAAGTGGAATGGAATGATGTGGTGCAAAAAATAAAAGACGACTGATGAAAAATGTAGAGGAGCCCATTTTCTGATGAAATTCAGCCCCAAATAGAGCCCGAGGTCGGTTCTCCAAGAGGTGCCTCCAAAAACTATTGAAAAAGTCGTCTAAATACATCGAACCTTCTAGAAATTGGGTCTGCACCGCCTTTGGTGTCGTCGACGTTGGTCTGGCGCCGTCGGTACTGAGTAAAAAATCTCCGCATTAATTTGTTTTGCGCCGTCTAAGCTATCGTCGGTGCTGTCGACGCTGAGCATTTCTTCAAAAAACGTCATTGTGACTCCAAATTTCATCCTTTTTGTTTTCTTTTTATTTTAAGCCCTAAAAAACAACAACCTGCAATAAAACATCAAAATACCTTCCAATTAAAGTGCAATATCACCAAAAATGTGTCCTATATCATAAAAAATATGTCCTATATCATAAAAAATATGTATAAAATATGGGTCTAAAAAGGCATATTTTTTTGTGTATCACTAGGTCACTACCAAGCCCTTAGCAATCATAATGGGGATTTGGTGAAGGTTAAGGTTTTAGTTTAAGTGACTTTTATTTTCATTTAAAGATCACATTATCATCAATTTTGGGCTTACAAAATGTAAATTATCATCCTTTTAGCTTAAGCCTCTCACTTAAAAAACATTTGATATTAGTTGACTTCCAAATCACGAAGATTGGGGGAAATTATTATATGTCGATGTTGTGCAAATGTGGTGGGTGTGTTTCTACCTTATAATCCCAATGTATTTCAATCATCTAAACATGTTTATTAGGATCAAAATTACCCATTTATCCTTGGTTATTCCTAAATTTTGATTAAGGTGCCAATGTCCAAAATGACTATTTTGCCCTTGGGAGACATCACCTCATAACTCTTTAAACACAACTCAAATAACTTTAAGGTTTTAAAGTGTTATATCCATGAGGTGATTAAAATGTTAGAGGAGGATATATGGACCTCTCAAACTTTGATTTAATTTAGATAATTATTTAAATTTATAAAATAGGATTTTTAAAAGTTAATTTATTTAATTATCCAAAAAAAATTTATATCTATTGAAAAATTCTTAGAGGCTTCTTAAGGTCAGAGAAACACTTAGACAAAATTTCATGATTTTTTTAATCAAATTTCTATTTTTATTATTTAATTTTGGATCAATTTTCATGATTTATTTAAATAGAAAATAGTGTTTTAATTACAAAAATTATTTTTATACTTTTACTAGACTCCTCTAGTTTAGAAAAAAATTATATTTTTTTGATTTTTAATTTATTTAATATAATTATTTTAGTCAGAAAATATGAAAAACTCATTTTTAAGCTTTGAAAATTTTATTCACTTAGAAAAATTAGGAAAAATGTCCTAATGAATTCTAAGTGATCAGGTGACATTCCCAGTTATTTAAATCTATTTTTTTATATTTTTGAAATTTTTTATTATTTTAATTATTTTAATTCAAAGTATTTTTTTAAAATGGAAAAAAAAATATTTTCACAAAAATGAGTTTTAATTTTATAACATGTCTCTGATCAGAAGGAACTAACAAAAAAATAGTATTCGTAATTTTCTATGCATATTTAATTTAATATAATTATTTTTATACCAAAAGCAAGGTTCCCTTAAGAAATCTATTTTAGTGCATAGACTAAGTCAAATAATTTTGATATTTTTTAGCGGGCAGACATGATTTTTATGAAAAATGTCGAGTTCATTTGGTTAAATTTTTATGCGTATTTAATTTAAATAAATTAATATGAGGTATTTACATTTAACTAAATATGAAAATTCATAAAACGATTCAAAACATCATGATATTTTCCCTAGATTTCTCTGACCAACGTAAACCTACAAAAATTATTCTCATAATTTTTCAAGTGATCTTTTGATTAATATAGTTAAAATAAGCCAAAATGATCACCTTAGCTTGAAAATTAGGGTTAGAAGCATAGAGATGCCCTCTAACCTTGGAAAAATCAGAAGACATAGCCTCTTTCATGAGGAATAAACCCTCAAAATTTCTAGCCATTGTGAATTGTTCTAAGCCATGGAAAATAAAAATACCACTGAGGGTATTTAATTAATTAAAAATCATATGATTGAAAACAAAAATTATTTTTAGTCCACATTATTTTCCTCTATTCACTGAGCAAAGGGGTATTTTTCTTTTATTTTTATGATTTTTCTAGAGAAATATATGAATTTTTGAAGGTTAGGCATTTAAAATGATACAATAAACCCATATTTTTCTACTTATCCATGCGGCGCTGATTGGATCCTAGGCGGCTCCGAAAGAACATACAACGCTCCACCATTTGACGCCACCATCCCCCTTTGCTGCCACACAAACCGCTATTTTTGCACCAAGGGCTAGTCCAACTTTATCTCTTCCGTCCATTGGATACGCATGCGATCGGACGGCTTTCCTTTATCATCACCAAGTGACCAAACCCGTGAGTTGTTCACACTAAAACCTTAAGATCTTGTCCTAGACTCAATCAATTTGCATGGGATTTGTTCTTAAACCTTCATCTACTCAAGATGAACACATATATATGATTTATACGGTATGAAGTATAGTAAATATGTATGGAGGGTCGAAACAAGCTCGGTTTAGGGTTAGAGTTCAATACCTTTGTCTGAGAGGGGAGGCCTCAATCAGATGGTTGTGGTAGCTTTGATTGGTCCCAATGAACCTCTGGATGAAGTCCGAAGCCTTCGTGAATGGTCTATGTATGAATTCAATCAAGCTCAATTTCAAGTGTTGGTATAGAGCTATGTTTGAGGGTATTTCAGAGGGGGCTTTTGTGGGGAATCAACTTTCACTATGAGGATGGTGTGTGCACAGTTAATTAGAGTTTGGTTCACTGTGGAGATGTGTGGAGTTCTATTCTAGTTTTGTTAGAAATTTGGGCTCAAAATTGAGCTTCCACAGTGGGGGTCAGTGAAAACAAATGGTGGGCTTCAACTTAGGAGGTCTTATGGAGTCTCTGAGAACAATTTGGTAGAGTTTACTTAAGCAAATTTGAACACTTCTTTCTTGGCCTTAGAGGTGATATTTAAATAAAAATGGCCTAGGGTGGTTGTCAAGACCAATTAAGGGGTGCAAAATGGTGCTTAGGTGGAAGGTTTTGAAGTGCTATAACCAATTAAAATTTGTCAGCTCATATGGGTGAGTTTGGGTTTGAATTTTTTCTTGGGCTCTCAATTTTGGTGTTTTCCGACCACTAGGCCGGCCGACGTGGCCAGTGGGGGTGGCCAGGAGGTCAGGTGAGCTAGTGGGATGGTTAATTATAATTAACCCTCAATAACAAGTGATGATGGGGAAGATTTTTGGTTAAGGCCCATAAATGGGCATAAATCCCTTAATTTAGGGATCCAATGGTCGATATCTCACCATGGCTGGTCTAAGGGGGTTTAACTTGGTCAATAGAGTGTACTTAGTGGCTGTGGTGTCATGGTGGCTTAGGCATGACTAAGTCAATTTTGGTGCATGGGTCCAATTTGGGTCCAAATGGCTAAAAGTTGGGTTTGGGTTATGTTAGCCATGACTTTGAGCCTAATTTATTGATCAAAATTATGTAGATGATTGTTATGAAGATTTTTGGTGAAGGATTTAAATGATTTTGAGTTCAATTGAGAGCTCAATTTGAAGGATTTTTGTAAATTTGGGCCTGTCGGGCTAGACTTGAGTCTAGGTTGGGCTAAGGTTGAGTGAGGTTCAAATTAATTATTTGAAATCGTATATATTAATGTCATAAAGACTTTTCAACATAAATTGGGTGCCATTTTTTGGGATAAGGATTTCAATTTGGTGGAATTTGGGGACAACCAATTTGGGGCAAATTTGGAGATTTTTTTGGACTTGGTTTAAAATTAAATGAAATTGAGGTTTCACCAAGGCCAATTGAAAGTTTAATTTGGTGTGTAGGACTACTATGAAGAGTTTAATATTTAATTTGGGGCAAATTGGGTAGGCTATGGGGTTCAATTTGGTGGGATTAAGTCATAGAGCCAAAATTGGGTGTTTGACTTAGATCTATATTGAGCTCAAAGTATGGGCCAATTAAGCTTCTATTTGGTTTATATTTGTCATATGAATAGTGAATTTAAGTTTAAAACTTAGATTGAGGGAAATTAGAACCAAATTAATGGGCACTTAAGGTGAAATTGGGGAAATTTGGCCTTTAAAGGCAATTTGGGGGTTTCAGTTAAAATTGTTAAATTGGCCAAATTAGGTTCAATTGAAGGGTTCAAATAGGTTTTTGAGACACTTTAAGTGATTTTGGAGATTTTGGGAAAGTTTGGGGTGTTAAGGCTATTTTTTTAATTTTGTCAATTTTGGGGGTATTTTGGTAAATTTTGAGTTTTTTGGTGGTTTTAGTTAATTTGGGTATTTGGAAATAGTTTGAAATAAATTTTTAACAAATTTGGGTATTTTGAGTGAATTTGAGGATTTTTGACCAAATTTAGGGTTCCAAGGGCATTTTGGTAATTTTGGTGGATTTAAGGGCAAAAGGTCAAGTTGGACATTTTGGTAGAATTGGGGTGCCAACCACCTTATATGAGCCATGAACCAATGAAATCCCTATTTGAGTCCTCTATGTACTGGTCTTAACTAAACCCTAGCCTAAGGCTAGTGGGTCTATGGGACCATTTACATGAGTCTCCCAAAAGATCAAGGGATCAAAGTCAACCATTGGTTTAAGGATTGTGAGTGATTGTGGGTGAGAGTGAGGGTAGGTGAGTGAACTAGCTCCAGACCAACACCCATGGCTAACCCTAAGGTCAAACAGTACTATGGGAACTCTCTCTGAGCTCTCCCATAATGACCCAACCTACTAAGTGCTAGAGGTTAGGACCAATATGTGGAACTTCAAGTTGAGTAAAGAGGAGTTTAAAATTTCTACTGATGAGGGTTCTTTTCTAGTTTTTTAAGAATATTCAACAAGAAAATCCTACGGCTAGACCTTAGGCAACTAATGAGGGAAAACTAAATCTCAACCAAAAGTGAGTTCAACAGTGTGGTGCTAGTGATTATGTAATTGGAGTTGTATTAGGACAGAGATATAATATGATTTTTAATGTCATATACTATGCTAGTAAAACTCTTAATGTTGCTCAGATTAACTACACCACCACTAAAAGAGAGTTATTATCCATTGTTTATGCTTTTGATAAATTTAAGCCATATCTGATTGGAGCTAAATGCTTTGTTCTTATAGACCATTCGATCATTAAATATTTAATGCAAAAGAAGGATGCAAAATCAAGATTAAATAGATGGGTACTTTTGATGCAAGAGTTTGATTTTGTAGTAGTCGATAGGAAAGTGACTGATAATAAAATTGCAGATCATCTATGTAGGTTGGAACAAGAAGAAATACTTGACATGGAAAAAGAATATAATGAAACTTTTCCTGATGAACAACTTTATGCTGTAAAAGGATGGGAAAGACCTTGGTATGCTGATATTGTAAACTATATTGTTAGTGGTATTTTACCATAAGGACTAACAAAATAATAGGAAAAGAAATTCATTCATGATGTAAGGTCTTATTTATGGGGTGAACCCTATTTTTATAAATAATGCAAAGACTTAGTAATGAGACGATGTGTGCCTTGCAAAGAAATTCAAGAAATTATCCAAAATGTCATGATTTTGAAATTTGAGTACATTTTAGGAATGACATAACTGTTCATAAAATTTTGCAATCTGGATTTTATTGGCCTACTATATTTTTAGATGTTAATATATAAATAAAAACATGTGATCGGTGTCAGAGAGTAGGTAATATTTCAAAGAGAAATGAAATGGCTCTAGATTTTAATTTGGAAAATAAAATTTTTGATACATGGGGATTAGATTTTATGGGACCATTGATACCTTCATTCATATATATACATATATATATATATATATATATATATATATATTGGTTGCAAGGGATTATGTTTCAAAATGGATTGAAGCAATCATTATGTTTCAAAATGGATTGAAGCAATCACTTTACCTCAATGTGATTCTCAGAGTGTTTCAAATTTTTTAATTAAAAATATTTTACACGATATGGAATGCCTAGAGTAATAATTACTAATAAAGGATCTCATTTTAGAAATGCAACAATTAGATGATTGCCAGAAAAATATAATATAAAGCATAAAATTGCAACTTCTTATCATCCCTAGACTAATGGTTTAGCAGAAGTATCTAATCATGAAATTAAGAGAATTTTGGAATAGGGTGTAAATCCTAATTAAATAAATTATTCTACTAGATTAGATACGACATTATGGGAATACAGGATAGCTTATAAGACACTTATAGGTATGTCCCCTTATAGATTAATATTTGGGATGACATCACTTATCGGTAGAGTTGGAACAAAAAGCTTATTGAGCTATAAAGGAACTCAATTTCAATTTGAAGGAAGCTATTTTTTTATTGATCCTACTGGTCTGATTGATCCTTACACAGTCGACAATGGATGGAATATTATTTCGACAAGATCTTCAAAGAAGACACTGAATCAGATCCAGAGTGCTTCAGTACAAGCTGCAATATAGAGTCCAAAACCCTCTAAACCAGCATTATCAATTACTGTAGAAGAAGTCTCAAAGAAGAAAATTGAATAATTCATCCAAAAGCCAAAGTGTTAAATGAAATTTGATTACCCAAGATTAGTTTCCATGGATTTGGGAGAGAAATCTCTCAAACCCCTGACCTTGTATGATTTCTTCATTGCTCATCCAAGGGCACATAATACTATGGAATTCAATTTTTACTATATTTTGATTGTTTCTAATGATGATGTGATTGATGATAACCAATCTAACCCTCAAATTTTATAGAATTTTGATACATGTAATGGTAATATGGGAAAGGATATTCATGATGATTCAAAAACTGATGCACCCGACTTTGAATTTCATGGATCGCCGATTGCAATATAATTAGAATGTTCAAATTTGGAAGAAGCCTTAGAAGAATCAGTTATTCAAGCTCATGTGGAGGCAATACCTAAGTTAATTCAAGACTTAGAAGAGATAATAGAAATAAATTTGAGAAGTGTAAAAGTATTGCCTCCGATAATGGGTCCAAAGAATAAGGCAAAACAAGTGGTTATTCAAGATGATCCAACTCCATTAATTGATGAAACACCTATTTAGAGAGAGGATGAAGAACTAAGCAATAAGGTGGACTTCAATGTACTAACCCATCTTAGGAAGTTACCTTCTAAGCTGAGTATATTTGATGCCCTGATCCTATCAAAAGAAATGAGAAAATCTTTGGTAAAAGCTTTGCTTGATCCAGAAATTTGTTTAACTTGCTGGTACCTCCTTGGGTGAGGTTTGTTCATTAAGGGAACTAGCGAAAATAACATTTAAAAATGATGACTTGTTGCTTGGTACTACTGATCATAATCTTCCATTGTATATTTCTATCAACATCAATGATTTCATGCTCTCTAGAGTATTAGTGGATCCAGAAGGAACCTTAATATAATGAGTCTACGAACACTGACTTACGTAGACATGGATGCAAGAAGATTGATTATTGATAAGATGATGTTAAGATGCTTTAAGTAGAAAGGTGAAAGAGCCCTTAGATCGATTACGTTGCTGATGAAAATTGGAGACTTAATAGCAACTGCAAAATTCCACATCATTGGCTCAGAGACTTGATTCAATGCTCTCTTGGGTGGACTCTGGATTCTTGAGAGTAGCTTGGTTCCTTTGTCACTACATCAATGCATAAAATTCTGTCAGGAAGGACAAGAATATTGTATAAAAGGGGATATACAATCGTTTTCAATTCAAGAGGTAGGTATTCATGAAGATGCCACTTACTATACTCCCCTGAAAGGACTATTCCATCTCAGGATATTGCTGCAAGTAAAGTAAAAGATCCATAAGGTATACAAGGACAAGACCACTCAGTACCGATTCAACGATCTTTTATCACTCCTTTACAACAAGAAGGTGAGAGTTTCTCTAGAACTCGCATCCAAGGTCAAGGCCGGGGACGAGGTCGTGGACGGAATGATAAAATTGTTGAACAAAAGGATTTTATTATTAACATTGATTTGGAAGACTGTTCTAAAGATGAGAAAATAAAAAAAGATGCAATGATGATAAACTAGAAGAAACCTCAATTTCAAATCAATTTATAGGACGAAGAAAAATGTGAATATAGCTCGATGTATGATGGAATTAATCCCTATGTACAAATTGTGGCCCTTACCCCGATTTCTACTCATAAAATTGAGGGTCAGATGGTTAAAGAAGTATATAGTGCAGGTATGAAAATGATTAAATTCATCGTGGCTCTTCATCCTTTAGTTCTAAAATCAATGTAAGACTAGAAGATGATCTTTCTTCCAAATTAATGAAATTACCTGTTGATTGGCCCAAAATCATTTTCAGCATGGTATGGTGCCAAAGGAATGGTAAAGAGACCAATCACAATACCTTGAAAAACTTTGGAATAATAATAATCAAGCATTCAAGTCTAAACAAGGTCTTGGGTTCGGCACTGTAGGACCTGCTGATGAAACAAAATTTTACTTGGTTGTTTCTAATGAACATGATGAAGATTGTTTAGAAGTTCTGGATAACTATGAAGATTCTACAATTTAGGATGCCCCTCCAAAATTTAAAGAAGAGATCAAATCAATAGTAGATTAGTTATAAGAAATTAACCTGCGTACCGAAAAGGAAACTAGGCCAATTTTTATTAGCTCTCTACTTGATGAAGAAGAATCTATGAATATGATTAAGCTGTTGAAAAAATTTAAAGACTACATTTCTTGGAGTTAGGAGGAAATGCTTAGATTGGCACTAGAAGTTGCAGTATATAAGTTGGGCCTAGATCCTGTTGCAATTCCAGTTAAGCAAGCTCCAAGAAGAATGCATCTTGATATTGAACAACAAGTTATAAATGAAGTTAAGAAATTGATAGATATTAAATTCATATGGGGGACACAATACCCCACATGGCTGGCTAGTATAATACCGGTTAAGAAGAAAAATGTTCAAATTTGGATATGTGTGGATTTTGGAGATTTGAATAAAGCATGCCCAAACGATGAGTTTCCTCTTCCAATTCCAGAATTAATGGTGGATATTGTGTCATCCCATGAAATTTTCTCATTTATGGATGGATCATCCCGATACACTCAGATAAAAATGGCTCCAGAAGCTAAAAAAATTATAGCTTTCTGAATGCTAATTGGAGTTTATTGTTGTACAATAATACCTTTTGGATTGAAGAATGTTGGTGCATCATATCAACGAGCAATGACAAGAATTTTTTATGACCTCATTCACAATTGAATGGAATGTTATGTGGATGATTTGGTCATAAAAAACAAATAGAAAGAAGATCATTTGAATGATTTGAGAATTATTTTCGAGCAGTTATGATAATTTAACCTTAAAATGAATCCCCTAAAGTGTGCATTCAGTGTGAATTTTGGGAAATTTTTAAGGTTTGTTGTTTGCTACTGCGGGATTAAAATTGATCTGGGGAAAATTAAAGCGATCTTGGAAAAGACAACCCCTAAAAAATTATAACAATTAAAATCCTTTCAAGGGAGGCTGGCGTATCTAAGACACTTTATCTTTAACTTGTCAAGTAGGTGCCAGCCTTTTTTCTGCGTTGACTAAGAAAGATGCAAAGTTTACCTGGGATGATAAATGTCAACATGCTTTTGAAAGTATTAAATTGTACCTAACGACACCTCCAGTTTTGGAAGTGCCCATTTCGAGTAGACCCTTAATACTTCATACCACAGCTTTGGACGACTCCCTCGGAGCCCTGCTAGCCCTAGTCAATGATGAGGGTAAGGAAAACGCTCTTTACTAATTAAGTCATCTTTTAGTACCAGTAGAAGTAAGGTGAACTCTAGTTGAGAGCATTTTTTGGCTTTAATCTTCGTAGTTCATAACTTTTGACACTACATGCTTTCTCACAAAGTCAACCTTATTTAAAAGTTTATTCCATTACAGTATGTAATGACACAACCAACGCTTTCCGGTAGGTTAGCGTGGTGGGCCATGGTATTATTGCAATTTGATATAACTTTCATTCCACTCTGAGCTGTGAAAGTGGAGATTTTAGCAGATTTCCTCACAACACATCCGTTACCAGCTGATTCCTCAATGATGATTTACAAGATGAACAGATAATGAATTTGGAAAATTTCAAGACTCGATGTTGGGAATTATATTTTGATGAGGCTTATTCATTACAAAGGAATAAGGAATTGCAATCAATAATTCTTGGTAAAGTAGGAATTGGATTGATATGCATTACACCAGAATAAGGGATGTTAAGGTATTCTTACCATTTAACAGAACCATGTATGGATAACGAGGCAGAATATGAAGCTCTAATAACAGGGTTACAATTGGCAATATCAATGTGTATAACTGACATTAATATTTACGAAGATTCAAAGTTGATTATCCAACAGGTTGCTGGACAATACAAAATTTTGAAACCTAAATGGGAACAATATGACCATTATACAATGAAGTTATTGGAACAGATTCCAAATGTGACAATGTACAGAATCCCAAGGAGAGAGAATACTCTTGCAAATTCTTTAGCTAGACTCGCCAAGGAATTTGCATGTACACAATAATATTTCATTCACATAACTGTTCAAGGGCTTCAAGTTCTATCTCCAATTGATATCGGTACTTTAGATAGATTGGGTAAAGAAGAAACATTAATGGCAACTATAGAAAATACAGAAATTGGCATCAACCTTCTTTAAAATATTTGCAAACAAGAGAATTTTCGGATGATAAGTCAGCGGTGCATCAGATAAAGAAAAGAGCCTTGTCGTGTGCTTTAATAGATAATTTAATTTACCAAAGATCTTTCGACCAAATGTGGTTGAGATGCGAGAATGGTTCACAGCTCATGAAATCATTAAAGAGGTACATTCAGGACTTTGTGGCGCTCATCAGTCAGGTACTAAAAGGAAGATGAAAATCAAAAGGTTAGGATATTACTAGCCTGCGAAGAAGACCGACTGTTTAAGGATTGCCAAAAGTTATCATCAATGCCAAGTAAATGGAGTGGTCTTGCATCAACCTCAAAACATGCTACACCCAAGAATTATTTCATGTCCATTTGAGTGCTGGGGTACTGATGTAGTGGGTCCTATGAATCCTCCATCTTCAAAGGGGCATCGATTCATACTCACTGCAACGGACTATTTATCAAAATGGACAGAGGCAATACCTCTTCGGGAAGTGAAGGTACGTCATGTTCTGCAATTTTTCAAAAATCAAGTTATCTATTGCTTTGGGGTGCCACGCAGAATCATCTCAGATAATGGTTCTACATTCAAAAATACAAAAATCAATAACTTCATCAGAAGACATGGGATAGATTGACGTTATTCTACAATTTATTACCAGAAGACGAACAAATTGGTCGAGGCTTTTAATAAGACTCTCGTCCAAATTCTAAAGAAAACTTTGGATGAAAACAAAAGGAATTGGCATGAGCAGTTATTAGAAGCCTTATGGGCCTACAGAACAACATTTAGAACTCCAACTCAGTCAAAACCTTACGCTCTTATGTATGGGTCTGACGCTGTGCTACCTTAAGAAGTTTAAATTTAGTCTCTCAGAGTTTTTATCGTCAATAAAATTACCACTGAAGAGAATACCATATTACAACTAGAAGAATTAGAAAGCTTAGATGGAAAATGACTGATAGTGCAATAAAATATGGAATTATATCAATCTAGAATGATTCAAGCACATGACAAACTGGTCCACCACAAGAGTTTCAAAGCTGGTGACTTGGTTCTTGTCCTTAGTGTTGACAACACTTTTGGTTGAGGTTTAGGTTTTTCTCTTTAGTAGCCTAGGGTCTAGGGTCTAGCCATAGGCCTAGGGTCTAGCCATAGGACTTTCCTATTGACTATTCATAGAAAACTAGAAAAGGAACCCTCACCATTATGAATTCTAAACACTTTCTTCCTCAATCTAAAGTTCCACATATTGGTCATAACCTATAGCACTTAGTAGGTTGGGTCACTATGGGAGAACTCAAACAGAGTCCCCATAGGACTATTTGCGTTTGGGTTGACCCCAGGTGTTGGTCTAAAGCTAGTACACTCACTTGCACTCACCTTCACTTATGACCCTAAACCCAAACCTTGTTGACTTTGATCGCTTGATCTTTTGGGGGACTCATGTAGATGGTCCCCTAGAACAACTAGCCTTAGGCTAGGGTTTGGGTTAAGACCAATACATTTAGGACAAAAAATAGGGATTCCATTTGTCCATCACTCAACTATGGTGATTGACACTTCAACTTTACCTAAATACCCAACTAGCCCTTTGACCCCAAAACCTACCCAAATTATACCCTTGAAACCCTAAAATCCGTCAAAATTCCCATATTTTACCAAAATACCTAAATTTATTGAAAAATAATCTTAAACCACTGAAATCATCCAAATTACCCAAAACACCCCAAATTTACCAAAATTACCAAAATACCCCTCATTTGGCCGAAATTAACGAAATACCCTTGGTGGCCCAAACTTTCCCAAAACCTTCCAAATCATCTAAAATGTCCCCAAAATCAATTTGAACCCTTAAATTTAAACCAATATGACCAATTTGACCTTTTTGACCAAAACCTCTAAACTGTCTTTAAAGGCCTAATTTCCCCAAATTCACCCAAAATATCCATCAGTTTGGCTCCAATTCTCCCCAATTTAAACTCTAAAATCAAATTCATTTCTCATATCATGAATTCAAAAAAAATACAAGATTAACTGTCTCAAACGTTGAGCTCAATTTCGATTTAAATTAAAAACCCCAATTTTGGTCTCATGACCTAAGCCCACCAAAATGAACCATATAACATGCCCAATTGCCTCAATTGGAATTCTAAGCTATTCATAACATTCCTAAAAATAAATTTGAGCCTTCAATTGGGCTTGATCAAGCCTCAATTCCACTTAATTTTAACCTAAGTCCAAAGTCCCCAAATTTGCCCCAAATGGGCTATGTCTCTAAATTCCACCAAATTGAATGCCCTAACCCAAAAATTGACACTCAATTTATGTTGAAAACTCTTCATGACATTACTATAAACCATTTTAAACAATCAATTTGGGCTTAACACAAAATTAGCTCAACTTAAACCTAAGTTTAACCCAACATGGACAAATTTACCAAATGTTCAAATTCATTCAAATTGAACTTCCAAATCAATTCAAAACTACCCCAATTCTTCTCTAAACTCTGTTTGACAATAATATACATCAAATTGATCATTTTATTGAGCTTCATGGCTTGGCTATCTCAACCCAAAACCTATTTCAAGCCACATGACCCAAATAGACCCCTCCACCTAAATTGACTTAACTAAGTCAAATTGGCCAACCAAAGACCCCCATAGCCACTAAGCTCCTCCTTTGGACCAGACTAAACCATTTTAAACCCATCCAAGAAAGCTATGGACCAATGGGTCCCTAAATTAAGGGATTTATTCCCACTTGTGCCTTAAGAAAAATATCCTCTCCATCATCACTAGCCATTGGGGGTAATTTATAATTAAGCTTCTCCCTGGCTCACCTGACCACCTGAGCAACTCCCCTGCTTTAGCTAGCCAGCCTAGTCGCTTGAAAATTCTAAAACCAAGAGACAGCACCCCTAAATCAATCCCATTTTCAACCCTAGGGGCCAGCTTAGCATAATTGATCTTTATAGCTTCTCAGCCTTCCACCTAAGCACCAATTTGCACCTAAATTGAGGCCCTGGCAGCCACCCTCTCATGGACAAGATATGAAGTGTGATAAATTATTAAAGAAACTATTTTAAAGTGCTCTCAGACACTCTCTAAGAACTCCTAAGCTACTTGCCATCATTTTCCCCCACTGATCCCGACTGTCAAAGTCCAATTTTGAGCTCAAATTTGTGCCCAAAACCAGGACAGAATTCTCCATAGTTCCACAGTCCACCAAAAATAAATTACTTGTTCACACACCATCCCTAGGGCAAGAGAAGTTGATGCCCATAAAAGCCCCCCTCTCAAACAGCCTCTAACCTAGCTCTAAATCAACACATAAAATCCACTTTGACCGAATTCATACCTAGAAAATTCACCAAGGCTTAGGACTTCATTTGGAGGTTCACTGGGACCAATTGAAGCTACCACAACCATCTAATTGAGGCCTCCCCTCTCAGACAAAGGTATTGAACTCTAACCCTAAACTGAGCTTGTTTTGATTCTCCATACGTATTTACTGTATTTCATACCCTATAAGCCGTATTGATATGCTCATTTCAACTAGATGAAGGTTTAGAAACAAACCTCATATGATTTAGTTAAGTATAGGCAGAGATCTTAAGGTTTTAGTGTGAACGACTCATGGGTTAGGTCAACGACTGAACGACTCATGGGTTAGGTCACTTGGGGACGACAATGGAGAGCCATCTGATCATGCGTGTATCGAATGGATGGAAGAGATCGAGCCAGACAGACTCTTGGTGCGTGAACTGTGGACCGCGTGACATGCCTAGATGGAAAGTGCAACAAATGGGAGCGCGTTGTATGTGAGTTCGGAGTCACCGTAGGATGAGTTGGCGCCACATGGATAATGAGAAAAATATGGTATTTCTGAATTATTTTAAATGCCTAAACTTCAAAAATCCACATCTTTCTCTAGAAAATTCATAAAAATAAAAGATTCATAAAAATAAAAGAAATTCATAAAAATAAAAGAAAAATACCCACTTGCTCAGTGAGTAGAGGAAAAAAATGTGAACCAAAAAAGAAAATTATTTTCCATACATATTATTTTTAATTAATTAAATACCTTATATGGTATTTTAATTCTCCATGGCTAAATATAATTCACCATAGCCTAAAATTTTTAAGGTTTATTCTTTTTCATAGAGTGGATGTTCTCTGATTTTTTCAAATTCAGACGACTTATCTATACCTCTAACCTAATTTTGAATCTAGGGTGCCCATTTTGGCTTATTTTAATTATATAAATCAATATATCACTTGGAAAATTATGGGAATAATTTTAGTATGTTTCTTGTGGTCAAAGAAGTCTATGAAAAATATTGTGATCTTTTGACTCATCTTGTACATTTCTATACTTAATTAAATTCATATGCCTTCTATTAATTTATGTAAATTATACACTTATCAAAAATTGACAAAATCACTTCCCCACTGCCATAAAAATCATATTTACTCACTGTAAAAATATTAAAATTATTTGACTTAGTCTAAGCACTAAAAATGGTTTTTCAAGGAAACCTTGTATTTTTGTATAAAAATAATTATATTAAATTAAAAAGCTTAGAAGAATTATGAAAATTAGTTTTCTGAGTTCCTTGTGAGCAAGGACATTTAATAAAAATTAAAATCTCTTTTTGTGAAAATATTTCATTTTTAAAATATATTTTGAATTTAAAAAAATTAAAATAATCAAAATTTTCAAAAACACAAAAAAATGGTTCAAAGTGTGTGTAAATGTCCCCTGATCTCTTAGAATTCATTAGGACTTTTTTCCTAATTTTTATAAGTTAAAATATAAAATTTAAAAGCTTAAAAATGAATTTTCACAATTTCCCATTAAAATAATTAAATAAATTAATTAAAAATCACAAAAATAGAAGATTTGATTCTCTGAGTTTTCTATATTTAGAGAAGTCTATAAAAAATTTAAAAAATATTTTTTTTGTAATTAACACATTATCTTATATTTATATTAGTCATTGAAATTGATTATAAATTAAATAATAATAATAATAATTTAATTCACAACATCATGAAAACTTGCCTATGTTTTTCTCTTACCTTAGGAAACCTCTAATAATTTTTCCATAAATACATACTTTTTTTTGGATAATTAAATAAATTAACTTTTTAAAATCCTATTTTATAAATTTAAATAATCATCTAAATTAAATTAAATTTTGAAAATCCATATATTCTCATCTAATACTTTAATTACGTCGTGGATATGACACTTTAAACCCTCAAAGTCGTTTGAGTCATGTTTCATGAGTTATGAAGTAAAGTACCCCAAGGGAAACGTAGTCATTTTGGACCTCGGCGTCTTAATCAAAATTTAGGATTAACCAGGGATAAATGGGTAATTTTGATTCTAATAAACATGTTTGGATAATTGAAATACAATGGGATTAAAAGGTAGAAACTCATTTACCACCTTTGTGCAACATCAACAAAATCATAACTCTTACAATCTTTATGACCTAGAAGTCAATTGAAATCAAACGATTCTTAAGTGAAAGGTTTGAGCTTAGAAGGACGATAATTTAATTTTCTTAAGCCTAAAGTTGAGGATGATGCAACCTTCTAATAGGGGTGTACGTCACTTAAACCAAGACTTACATCTTCACCAATTTCCCCATTATGATTATTAAGGGCTTGGCAGTGACTTAGCCTTGATATCTAAACTTAATTGATTAGATTTAGAAGATAATATGATTGTTGATTAACGTCTTTAAACACTACAAGCCTGACCTTAATTGCGAGCACCACAATCTTTAAATGACCTAAACTTGGCCTAGGCTTAGGGGCACCCACTCACATAACTCTTAAATGAGACATCAATTTATTAATCGAGTATCAAATTTTTGAGATAATTAAATTATCATTATTACTGAACAATGGGGTAGTCACACTTTAACCTCGAATGATTAATTGAATAATATGATAACTCCAAGTTGAACTCGGAACATTTCAAGAGATCTTCAAAGTGGTCTAGGGTCATGCCTTGAGTATATTGAAATCTATTAGACAATCTGAAGGGCAAATTGGACTTGCCATATTTTTGTTCTGAAATCATTTACTAGGATCTTTTGAGATTCAATAAAATCTTAACTTGGGGTTAGGTATCTAAACCTTCGTCTACTCTTACAACTTAAATTCCTTGCAAAATTATATATATGTCTTGCAAATACTAACCTTTCAGGTGGTGGAATGAGAAGAATAGACAGGTAATCTTTTAAATTAATGTATTTACATTTATGTACTTCTTATTTCAAACTTGCATGTTAAACAATGATGTCACCCTGCATGAAAACCAAAACTGCTAGGATAACCGCAAAACCAAAACTAAAACTAAAATCAAACTAAAATCAACCAAGATTTTCCGCCACAACATTCAAAATATAAGACAACTCAAAATTTAATCACAAACATAATAAAACAACAATTGCAACTAAATTAAGACGTCTCCATCAGATGACTGGGAATCCCTCAGAGGAGGTAACCTACGGTTGTCAGCGAGACTCTAGGGTCTAAATGAAAGTAAAGCATTCATTATGTTAATTTTAATAAATTCATTTGGATTAAGTTAATTTGAAAGAAAATAGCGGTGCTGGAATGAGGGAACCGTAGGATCCTAATCAATGTCGCTCCAATCAACTTTAATATGCTCCCATAATAATTAAAGAACCATAGCCATATGGACACTTCATTTGACATCACAAGTTGACACATTCGAAAACTTAAACTCGTCACGATGTGGAGCTTAGAGCTAGCTTGGTGGGGAGCACAGCGATATATGACAGCAAGAGGATCTATAACAACATATCTCTTTCCTTCGAATTAAACAACAATCAACAAGATTTTGAGGTAGCTTGCTCATGCAGCATAAATCCTTAACTTATTTTTAGGCCTTTGTATAGCTCTGCTATACAAGATATGCCCTAACTCATTTTAGGATTCCAAGGTTGTCATTCACCATGACTTAAATCCCCCTATCTTCCAGGCTATTTGTGTGATCGTTTCATGTGAATGTAAATCCTAAACAAATAAAATTGACAGGATGAAACATTCAAATTATTTCTACTCAAAACTGAAGTCAAACAATAGGATAGACTGAGAAGTCATCGAGGTTCTCCTCCGGATCTATGACATCCCCTAGTTCCTCCTCCTTTGGACTCTACAACAAAATGTTCCGAATTTGAACAATTCCCCTTTCACACCTTTTTGACCGATCTCATTGAAAATTCCTATCTTTTGACCTCTTTGAAGATAATATTTCCTAATTTTTATCAAGAGTTTTCTTAGGTGACATCAGTTATCTAAGATGTAATTAACTATTGAGGCTTGCCCTTGTAGGAAGCTTCTCTGAACCCAACTTAATATAAACCCTATTTAATTCTTTATATTAAATAGGGGAACTTGTCGGCAAATAAAATGGTTCCAAAGACCAAACAAATGTCATATAATTCTTAGTTTATTTGATCAAGCCTCACCCTCAAGTCGAGTGTATGTCATTTGGGATTGATACAGCGTGCGACAAGAGTTCGATTCCGGCAACCGACAGCTTCCAACGGACAACTCCATAATCAAAAATAGTGCCCACACTTAGAAAACCCACTCTTCCACATCAAAAAATAGAAGGTAAATTTGAACCAATCTGAGAAGGACCATTTTTTGTTGAAAAAGTTTACTCTGGAGGTGCTTACCAATTAATAGATTGTCAAGGAGTACGACTTATGCTTCCTGTCAATGGACAGTATCTAAAAAAGTACTATGCATCATGATGTTTTGAAAGAGAAAACTTTAGAAATAGAGTTTTATTCTTAGCAGCACTGATGTTCTAGTTGTAAATGGGTCCTAACTTAAAATTTTAATAAAAAAATAGTTGAATAAAAGAAACTAATTTTGCAATAAATTCTTTCTATATGATTCTATATATGACACAACACTTTTTCCTCTTTAACTTAGTCTAAATCTTTAAAGTAAACCTAATATATATATATATAACCAGTGAAAAACAGTACAATGGACTCAAAAATGAAAGTTCCCAATCTAGAATCCAAAATACAAAGTGACTCACACCTAAAGAGGGTGAACTGACCACAAAAAAGATAGCCTTACAGGGAAAGGAATATATATATATATATTTAAGAATGAAGTTTTACAACTAATATAAGGAAGAGAAGAAAGATCTCGCCTTATCAAAAAAACAAGCTCTAATTGAGGAAGTACATCAATCTTTGGCATCATATACATTGCACCCTGGGAAGCAAGCCAATTAGCATACCTATAACCTTCCCTTAGAATATGACTCCAAATAATTTGTGCATTGTGAGTGGCTTTCGTATAGGTAATTTTCTTGAAAAGAGAGACCAAGAACCAAGGTGGTCCTTTAACATTTGAACCAACCAAGTGGAGTCCAGTTCCTAGTTTAAATGATTCCATCCCATAGCAGCAGCAATAGTATTGGCCCAGGCAACAACTAAAGCTTCAGCATGTAAAGAATTAATGACTACCATAGGAGACTAAAAATACAAGAGGCATTTCTCAAAGTAGTTTCGGAAACTACCCCCAATGTCAGCACTGTTCCTCATGAAACTACCTTCAGTGTTGATCTTTATCCATGGGTGTATGGGTTTTCTTCAATGAATCAGAGTAATGTTTAAATGAGAGGGGGATGGGGCCTTTGGATCCTTGAAAAAAGACCATTCATAGTCTTTAACTTTGAAACCCATAAAATTAATTATCTTGAAGATATAAGCATGACAATTGATGATGATTTGAGCAGAACTAGTGACATTGCCATCATATTTGCTGCTATTCCTTGCCATCCATATGAATAAAGTAATAATGAATGGAATTATATCAACATGGTTCGCTTTCCAGATTCTCCAGCAGTCAATAAAATTATCATAATGCAGCAGGTGAGATGGGAGATGGAGTTTGGAAATGACCTGCAACCAGACCTCTTTTGCAATAAGACAGGAGAAAAAATAGATGAGAAAAAGGATTTCTCATGTTGGCAGCATAGATTGCATTTTGATGGGCCTTTTAACCCCTTAACTTTGAGGATATCATTAGTAGGAATAATTTTATGGAGGCATCTTTAAGCAAAAAAAATACATAGAGGGGCTAGATATTTCACCCAAATGGCCTTACCCTAATCTTGTGAAGGCAAAGTAGGCAAAGTGTAATAAGCAAACTTGGTAAGTGATATATGATGAGGATTTTTTATCACAATTCTGTCAGGAGTATAAGGAGTTACAAGAAGTTTTGGTGATTTGATGCATCTGTTCTGGTCCACCATAGAAGCCAACATATCTTTGTTCCAATGCTGACCAGTCTAACAATGTTGATTTGCAAGGCTGAGAGATGAATCAAAACTTATAGGTGGATCAAATTTACCATCAAGTAACCAATTTTCCAACCAAAAATCAACTTTTCCTTCCCTAAATTCCCAAATATATAAATCTTCAGCAACAATTTTGAATTTGAGAAGTTTAGACCAAATTCTAGAATCCCCAGTTTTCTTAAGTGTGGTTGTTGGATGGGATTGTTTACATACTTCATCATCATGAAATTAGCCCACAGAGAATTTTGTGCTCTGACTTTGATCCAAAAGTTGCAATAGAAAATATCTTGTAGATGTTGGAAGGATTTCATACCCAACCCCCCAGCAGAAAAAGGGAGACATAACTTATCCCATCTAAACCAGTGAGCTTGTTTGTGCTTCCCTTCCCACAGAAACTTGTCAAGCATCACCTCCAAAGTACTCTGGGTACTCTTTTTCATATTCAGCATTTGCATGATGTACATAGGAAAGGAGGAGAGAATAACTTTCACTGAAGTCAGTCTTCCCCCTCGTTAGAGATAAGCATTGGTCCAACATGGGATTTGTCTAGAGACTTTAGAGACTACATCATCAAATTGAGTTTACTTTTTCCTCCCCTTGATTAGCTGCACCTCAAGATACAGAAGTGGGCTAACAATAAATTTGAATCCATTGTAATCCTTGATCCAATTCTTGGTAGCTGCAGAAATATGTTTGCTGAAGATAACTTGACATTTGTTAGGATTCAAAGAAAGACCAGTTGTGAGTAAGACATTATCAGTAATTTTTCTTCTTGCAACAAAAGTAGATTGGTTAGGAGCAATTAACAAAGGAAAATGTGGTTTTAATCTAAACACCAATAGCTTTCTAATCAGCTTAGACAACACAGTTGTATGAGAGATTGGCCTGAAATGATCGTAGCTTGATTTTTGTTCTCCTTTAGGAATTAAATTAATAGTGGAAAGAGAAAAATACTTTGGCATCACAGCCCCCATGAAGAAAGCTTGGACAACCTCCACAATCACACCTTTCACAATTGACCAAGCTTTTTGATAGAAGGTGGAGGTAAACTCATCAGCTCCAACAGCTTTATCACCGTCAATTGAACATAAAGCATGCCGAATTTCATCTTCAGAAGGAAGACTATTAATATCAAAAAATCTATCATTAAGAAGGCTTGGATTGAAATACTGAAGGCTTGAGACCTTAGGACAAGATAGAAGAGTCTGAAAATGATTTATAGCATTTTGATGTATATGGTCTGCATCCTAAATGCAACAGTCATTACTGTCTTTGATCATCAAAATGGTATCAGACTGTCTTCTTTGTTTAATACAAGCACGATGAACTTTGTATTTCTATCACCATCAACAAATTTTTTTAGTCTGCCTTTTGTTTATAAAACTGTTCCTCCCAATGAGTAGCTCTAAGAAGGTTTTCATTAGCCTTGACAAGTATTTGTTCATCAGTGAGACCTAACTGAAGGTTCAGTTCTACCTCCTTAACAGATTGTTCAGCCTTCTCAACCATTAAAGTTAAATTTCCAAAACAATTCCAATTCCATTATATTAGGTGCTTAGACACTGCCTTTTGAATTTGCTACAATCTGATCCAAGGAGGTAGAGAGTTGTGAGGAAGCCAAACAGATTGTAAAAAGGGAAAAAATTAGGATGCTCCACCCAAACATTGAAAAATCTAAATCTTGGAATTGGAAAGGATTAAGTAGGGGAAATAGATATCAAAAAGGGTCTATGGTCTGAACAAATATAAGGCAGATGTGATACTGAAGTAATGAAGTTGGTTTCTAGCCAAGCATGATTGACTAGAAGTCTTTCAATTCTTTCATGAAGTTTTCATCTCTTTCATGTATCAAGTGGCCCTCTGATGTGGAAGTTCAGAAAGATCAGTGCACTTGATGTTACCAGTAAACCAAAACATTTGATTAATATCAACAGGTTTCCCACCCCATTTCTTTTTCAATCTAGCCACACTATTAAAGTCCACACCACTAATCCAAGGCCCTTTGATAGAATTTTTAGCTGATGAATTTGCTACCACAACCCAACTTTTTCTTTTGCAAAACTACCTACATAATCAAATGTAGCCTCAGTATAGAGGAAGTCCCATTGTATAGCAATATGTAGAAACTAAGTCTGATTGTCCAAGAGCTGAACATTGTTCTCCTTCCTATAGAAAATCCATATTTAATTATTTAAATTATTCAGACAAAAGAACTTAGGGAACTATTTTAGGAATCTGTTGGGGGTGTTATGCACTAGGGCTTCCAAAATAGCAAAGCACAACAAATTCTGCTTCTTAACTAAGTTTTTAAGTCTGATCAGGTAGTTTGGATCAAAAATTACTCTGATATTCCAACAAAAAATCTTGATCATAATGAGTGTAGAGAATGCCCCACATCTGCCTTACTAGACAGTAAAGCTATCTGTCGAGGCCTAATATGGAAAATCTGAAAATTGATAAGAGGGAGAAATAGAAGAAGGAATAAATGCAGATGAATCAAAGACTGGGGTAAGAACATAGGAAAAACCCTCAAAACCCTCAGCAAATTAACAGGAAACAAAAATTCAATAGAAATAAAGAAACAACATATATAAATGTTTATATGAAGTAACGGTCTTGTTAAGGACTTGGATTGGCCAAAGGCCCAAAGCAAACAGTAGGAAGGTTAATCATTTGGGGGGGGGAATGAAGTGAACGCTGGGATCTGGATCTTGTTCTCCCTCTAGTAGCAGGAGAAGCTACAGCCTTTACCATACTAATATTAGTCATTGAAACAACACCAACTTGTACATCTTTGAATTTCAGTGATTTGCTTTTTTTTCCTTTTGGAAGTCTGAACTTGCCACTCTTCCTCCAAAAGAATTTTCATTTCAACAATTTTCCTTTCATCAGGAACAACCGGCACCTATATGTCATTCAATGGATCCTTGAAAAGTTCCTCCAATCTCTCATCAGGTGAACAAGTGAAAGGAGTAAATATAGTGACAGTGTTGAGTTCCTCCCTTATAACTCCAGGGGAAGAAGCAGAAGGAACATTAGAGTCAAAAGGAGTAGTAGAACTTTGTGAGTTATCCAGTGATCCTCCTTCAATATCCTTAAATGCTTCAGCCATAGGACATGAGGGGAATTCTTCTGAGTGGGATTCTTATCTTCTCCTGGATTTGCTTCTTTGGATGGAGGATGCAATCTGTAGCAGCTATCCCTAGTATGGCCAAACATCTTACAATGCTGACATTAATAAGGCCTTTGCTCTATTATAACTTCTTGCCATAACCCTTCCTTATCAAAGCCAATCCAAACTCTATTCACTTCAGGAAAATTGATGTCCCTTTCTATGTGTATTCTAGCCAAAGTAGGCCTTGCCTTGTTTTATGTAGGGGCATCAACTTTTAAAGGTTCAAAATCACAACCAATGTTAAATAAAGAATTCATATAGAAAAAATGGAGTGGAAGACCAGGTAACTTGAACCAAAGAGGAACCACAGGTCGTTCTTTACTTGGATCAAATCCAGTTGTCCATTTCATTAATTTCATGGTGGTCCGTGCAATAATTACAGATTATTCGGCAAAAAGCCTAGCATAGTCTTCTTCAACAGTCAATTGTATCAATAAATGCCTTCAATTAAGCAAACCCAACTTCCAAGCTCCAATAAATTTTAGAGAATCAAAAAAGTTTCTTACATGCTCCATCTTAGGATGACGTAGCTGGAATTTGCCCTCAAGAGTAAGTTTAACTCCCTCAATCAAGGAAGTGATCTCCTGTGGTGAAAAATAAATGGAATGCTCACCTTCTTTACATCCTAGAGGATGAATACAGGGGTAAGCCCCCTTACCAACAACATTTGGTGGCGATCGGGGCACCCCCCAGAGGGTCAGATCACCTGACCAAGAGGGGCGCATGTCGTTTGTGATATTGTCATTTTGAGGAGTCACCAAATCTTTATCTTATCTATTTCTTTGACCAAATTTCTGACCAAATTTCTGAATGACTTATTCTATTCAGATTATGTCAAGAATCCTTAGAATTTTAAGAAATTCAGAAAATAAAGAGGAAAGGACTAAGAATAATAAAAGATAGAGAAAGAAAAAAATTAGGTGATAAATCTATAATGGAAATCTTTAGAATATGTCATTGCTAAAGTTTTCCAAGAAAATTTTATAACCAGAGGTTCTATATGGATCCTTTAAGTCCCCTATAAGAGCGTTCTTTTTGTGTCCTTTAACTCTCCTATAAGAGCAAGCACATATAGTTAATTACATCTTAGATGATTACCTTATAATACTCTTGATTAACATCAAACATTCATTTTGAAGAGATGAACATTAATTATTAAATCTCAAGAAAATGTCAATGTGTGTCGGAATTTAAATTTATGATTATCCTAAAAATTTTAGGTTTTGTCACTATCCTGAAATTTTTTGTCATTGCCCTATTAATTTTAGGTTTTGTCACTATCCTAAAACCTTTTGTCATTGTTCTAAAAGTTTTAGGTTTTGTCACTATCCAAAAAGTTTTAGGTTTTGTCATTGTCCTAAAAGTTTTAGGTTTTGTCATTATCCTAAAAGTTTTAGGTTTTATTTTATGTCATGTCATTTTGTTTAAGTCATTTTATTTTGTTTTGTTTGTTTTTGTTTGGTTTTGTTATCTTGAAATTCTGCTTTTGAATACCCTCGTGCAAAACAGAGTTAGCACACCCTATAACATGCAAAGTAACTCTAGAGCAAAATTTTTTTTTCATGTATTCAATAAGCCTGCGAAAGTGAACATGATTAGCATAAAATCATATTGTCAGATTTATCAATTTTAGTTGGTCATTGGTTGGCTTTTGAATACCCTCGTGCAAAACAGAGTTAGCACACCCTATAACATGCAAAGTAACTCTAGAGCAAAATTTTTTTTTCATGTATTCAATAAGCCTGCGAAAGTGAACATGATTAGCATAAAATCATATTGTCAGATTTATCAATTTTAGTTGGTCATTGGTTGGATAATTCTTAAACGACACAGTCAAAATGTCTATGGCTCTGTCATCCCGGGTCCATAAAGAATTTAGTTTTACTTAGTCTGAAAGGTGTTTAAACTAGGACTAGAAGATTCTTGTCAGCAACCATAGATTGCATCGTCCAAGAAATCTTTATAAATTTGAACACAAATGTTCAAGTTATTTTTGGTGATCTTTGTTCATTAAAGTTCAAGTTTAAGTTTTAATGTCTTTTAAGATGAAATTTATGTCATTTATGTAGGTAAGTTGTATTGTTTGTTTGTTTTTTTTTGTTTTAGGTCATGTGTCAATTAAAGGATTTAGGTTTAAAATGATTTTAAGTCCAATGTAGTTAGCACTTAAGGTATTTAAGTTCAATGTAGGTAGAACCTAAGAGTCGAATTGGTTTTAAGTCCAATGTAGTTAGGACTTTAAGGGCTGAGTTGAGTTAGGTTCAATTTTGATTGAACCTAAAGTTTGTGTTGATCTAAGTTCAAATTCAATTGAACCTAAATTTAAGGTTTAATTTAGGTTCAGTATATGTTGAACCTAGAGTTTGGTTGACTTAGACTCAGGTTGGGTTGAACTTAAGTTACAGGTTTGACTTAAGTGCAATATGGATTGAACTTAAGTTTGAAGTTGATTTAGGTTGAACCTAATGTTTGGGCTAACTTGTGTTTAAGTTTGGTTAAACTCAAGTTAATTTTTTGCTAAGTTAGGTTTAATGTGGGTTGAGCATAATGTTTAGGTTAACTTGAGTTTAAGTTAGGTTAAATTCAAGTTAAGTTTTGGTTAAGTTAGGTTCAATGTGGTTTAAACCTACTATTTGGGTTAACTTGAGTTCAAGTCAGGTTGAACTCAAATTAGGTTTTCTTTGGATTGATTAAACCTAATTAGGGTTAGGCCTAATTTTGGTAAGGATTAATTGATTAATTAATTGATTAATTAAACTAATTGATTAATTAAACTCAATATGGGTTAAGTTTAATTTATCTAAGTTTAATTAAACCTAATTTAGGTAAGGTTTAATTAATTAATTAGACTCAATATGGGTTAAGTCTAATTAGGTTAAGGTTAAGTCTAATTAATTTAGGTAAGGTTTAATTGAGTTAATTAAACCTAATTTAGGTAAGGTTTAATTGATGAATTAGACCTATTTGTGGTTAAGTCTAATTAGGTTAATGTTAATTAAACCTAATTTAGGTAAGGTTTACTTAATTAATTGGACTTAATATGGGTTAAGTCTAATTAGGTTAAAGTGAATTAAACCTAATTTAGGTAAGGTTTAATTGATTTATTAGACTTAATTGTGATTAAGTCTAATTAGGTAAAGGTTAATTAAACCTAATTAAGGTAAGTTTTAATTGATTAATTAGACTCAATATGGGTTAAGTCTAATTAGGTTAAGTTTAATTAAAGCAAATTTATTTAAGGTTTAATTGATTAATTAGACTTATTTGTGGTTATGTCTAATTAGGTTAAGGTTAATTAAACCAAATTTATGTAAGATTTAATTGATTAATTAGACTTATTTGTGATTAAGTCTAATTAGCTTAAGGTTAATTAGGTTAAGGTTAATTAAACTTAGTTTAGGTAAGGTTTAATTAATTAATTAGATTTAATATGGGTTAAGTCTAATTAGGTTAGAGTTAATTAAACCTAATTTAGGTAAAGTTTAATTGATTAATTAAACTTATTTGTGGTTAAGTCTAATTAGGTTAAGGTTAATTAAACTTAATTTGGGTAAGCTTTAATTGATTAATTAGACTTATTATGGGTTAAATCTAATTAGATTAAAGTTAATTAAACCTAATTTGGGAAGTTTTAATTGATTAATTAGAATTAATATGGGTTAAGTCTAATTAGGTTAAAGTTAATTAAACCTAATTTAGGTGAGGTTTAATTGATTAATTAGATTTAATTGTGGTTAAGTCTAATTAGGTTTAAGGTTGGTCAAGCCTAATGTGGTTAAGGCTTAATGGTTAATTAGGTCTAGTAGGCTAAACATAGTTTAGGTTTGATTTTGTATTAAACCTAATTTAAATAAGGTTTAATGGGTTAATTAAGTCTAATGATGTCTTTTAGACCTAATTAAGGTTTGATTTTGCATTAAACCTAATTTAATTATGGTTTAATGGGTTAATTAAGTCTAATAATGTTATTTAGACCTAATTAAAGTTTGATTTGAGTCTATTTTGAGTTAGACACAATATTTACTTAGTCCATAACGAAATGAGCTAAGTATGGTGAGGAGAGGATTTTTAGGGTTTAAAATATTAATTTAAAGTTAATAAATTTTAACCGTAATGTAAAAATGTCATTTTAAATTGTTTAATGGTTTGAGAATTGTCATTTTAAGGTTATTGTCTGTCACCTTAAATTTTCTAACAAATTTTAATTTTCTTTTTCCTAATTTTCATTTTTATAACTATTTAAACGAAATTATTATAAATTGTCTTAAAAATTAGAAAATTGTGTTTTAAAGGATTTTTCTAGCCTTGGAAAAATTAGGGAGGATTCCTAAGGGACTAGAGATAAATCCCTAAACTTTTGATATTTTTATGTCTTATAAATAATTTTTAATAATTAAAATACTCTAGAGAGTATTTAATTATTTAAAAATTAAATATAAAGGATAAAATTATAATTATTGTATCATAATTTTGTCCTTTTCATGTTGAGTCCAGAGGTATTTTTGTTTTATTTTTTATGATTTTTGGATGCCAAGATATTGAATTTTGAAATTTTAATGTTTATCATGATTTCAATAAATTTAGATAAACCTAAAGGCGTCGTGTGTCCTTAGACGGGTCGAATACGCGGTTGATCCCCTGTGGGCATCCGAACAGCGAAGATGGTTATACTAAATTAGAGTCATTCATTTATAAAACACGGAAACAGACAGCATCCGTTCATCCCCTTAGTTATATGATAACCCGTAAACCATTGATGATCTAGGAGAAAAATCTCACTCGATTCCTGATCGATTCGAGTGATTTTTATTTCTAGAACTTCTTTAACAAACCCTTGGGATTCTAATTGACTCAAACTTCTTAGCCAGGTTCTTTCAAAAGATCGACGATAAAGAACATTAATTACCAAGGCATATGACAATGCTTTTTGTTTTGGGTTGCCAAGGAATAATTTTCTGGCAATTTCCCAGTTTGTAAATATTTGATAATCGGCCGTTGCAATTATCTTTATCATTGTCAATGGTCATTATCATCTTATCTTTATCACTCATGTGAAGATTGCTAATGTCAATTGAGGAAAGAACTCGTCATATTTTTATAGAAATTAGAATATTTTCTTGTTCTGAACAAGGAAATTCCTTTGCAAGTTTAGCCAAAGCATCCGCTAAAGAATTATTTTGTCTTAGAGTCAAGAAAAATGTCACATTGGGAATCTGTTGAAGTAATTTCATGGTGTAAATAAAGTATTGTTCCTGTCGTGGTTTCAAAATTCTATCTTTTTCTGCAATCTGATTTATGATCAGTTCAAAACCTCCATAAATTTCGATATGTTTGATGTCCATTAATTTTTTCAATTCTAAGCCAGTTATGAGTGCTTCATACTCAGCTTCATTATTTGTACATGGTTCAGCTAAATGATAAGAAAATGGTATCATCATCTTGTTTGGAATAATGAAGATCAATCCTACTCTTGCTTTTCCAGTGGCATAATCATTTATCTCTAATATTTTCTCATCCGACAAATCATCATTAAGAGGAGAGCCAATTAGAACAGGGTGTGCTGCCAAAAAGTCTGCCAAAATTTGTCCTTTGACATCGCATAATGACACAAATGTTATGTCAAATTGAAGTAATATCATGGCCCATCTTGCTATTCTTCGAGTAAGTGTTGGTTGAGTCATTAAATATTATAAAGGGTTGACTCTTGAAATAAGAGTTACCTTATGAGATAACATATAATGTCTGAGTTTTCGCACTGCAAAGATTAAAGCCAAATTATGCTTCTCAATTACAAGATATATTACTTTAGTAGGAACCAGAAAATGGCTTAAACAAGATAACATATTTCCTTTTCACTGATCATTAATTTGAGCAAATAAAGCTCCGAGGGAATTGTCTAATGTTGTAGTATAAAGGATAAGAGGTCTCCCTAATATAGGGGCTACTAAAACAGGAGGGATTTCCAGGTATTGTTTTATATTTATAATGGCTTGTTGACATTTTTCATCCAATACAACTTTGGTGTCTTTTCTGGTTAAGGTAGTGAGAGGATGATATCTTCCTGCAAGATTAAAGATAAAACGTTGAATATAGGCTAATTTTCCTTGAAAGGAACAAAGTTGGGTCAAGTTTTTAGGAGAAGACATGTTTAGAATGGCTTCAATTTTGAGGGGGTCAAATTCAATCCCTCGATGTCGAACAAAAAATCCTAAAAACTTCCTGGAGGTGACACCAAAATCGCACTTTAAGGGATTCATTTTAATATTAAATCATTGTAATTGTTCAAAGATAATTCTCAAATTGTACACATGATCTTCTTTTTGTTTACAATTGACAACCAAATCATCAGCAAAACATTCAACTTGATTATGTATAGCTCGTCAAAAATTTGTGTCATAGCTGTTTGATATGTTACGCCAGCATTCTTTAGTCCAAATGGCATCACTTTGTAACAATATATGCCAAGACGTGTTCTAAAGGTTGTATTTGGTTCATCTTCTAGAGACATTTTAATTTGATTATATCTTGACATTCCATCCATAAATGAAAATATTGCATGTGTGGACACAATATCTACCATTAATTCTGGAATTGGTAGGGGAAATTCATCATTTGGATAGTCTTTATTTAAGTCTCTGAAATCTACACAGATTCGAATTTGTCCATTTTTTTTCCTTACTGGCACTATATTAGGTAGCCATGTGGGATATTTTTCTTCTCGATTAATTTCTTAATTGCAGCGATAACTTGTTGTTCTATTTCAACATGCATCCTTCTTGGCCCTTGTTTAACTGGGATTACATTTTGATATATTCCAAGTATATGGACTACAATTTCTAGATCAATTCTTGGCATTTCGTCATAGCTCCAAGAAAAAAAGTCTTTATATCCTTTTAACAATTTGAATATTTCCTTTGTTTCTTTGTTGTTAAGGAAAGAACTAATAAAATTTTTTTTCAGGTGATCGTCAGTTCCCAACTTTATTTCTTTTAAGTCATCCATTGTCACTTTAATTTCTTCTTCAAATTCTTGTGGTGTATCTTCTATCTTGAGATCCGATGCTTGCTTAGTATTAAATATTTCGGTGAGAAGAAGGCAAAATTTTGTGTCATCCAGAGGTTCTAAGGTACCAAACTCTATACCTTCTTTATAATTATGATGACTTTTGCAATATTTCCATAATTGTTCAAAAATTTGAGATTGATTCAATGACCAAGTCTTATTCATCAAAGTATTATTAAATAATTTTTGAACACACGCAGAATAAAGCTCAAAAGGAATTTTCATTGATGTCATAACATTTTCATTTTCATCTTCTAACTTTACATCTATTTCAGAACTAGAAGATGTAGAACCAAGTCAAAATTTTATAGACTTTCCATTTTCACTATGCACTTCTTTGACCACTATGTCCTCAATTTTTGAAGGAGAAATTGGAGTTAGATTCATAGTGTAAACATAATAATTAGTTTGTTCATACATTGATTCAAATTGTTCATTTTCCACATTTTCTTCGAGAGGTATTCTGATCTGTGGTTCTTTTGTCTTTTCTTTTTCTTTTTCAGAGTCTAGGCAGATCTTGAATTTTGGTGATTTTATTTTTTCAAACGCTGAATTCATTTTCTCTCACCTTTGACCTCGGCCTCTACCTCGGGCATGAATTTGAAATAGACTCTTATGTATCGAAGAAGAGTTTGCATCAACTTGTTTTTCTTTATTCTCTTCATTGATTTTCTTTTTGTCTATATTGTCTTTATTTACTACTGCCTCTCTAGATGATATTGTTTTCTCTGTCGGAGTGTAGTATGAAGCATCTTCTTGTACACCAATTTCATGGACAGAAAATGATTATAAGTCACCTATGCTGCAACATTCTTTTCCTTTTTATAAATATTCAATGCATTGATGTAATGAATATGGCACTATTTTTTGTTCATGGAGCCATGGTTGGCCGAGTAAGCTGTTAAAAGAGGTCTCAGAATCAATAATGTGGAATTTTGTTGTTGTCACCATGTCATCAATTTTCAGAAATAATGTTATGGATCCTACAGCTCGTTCTTCTTATTGATTGAATCCCCGTAACATCATCTTATCTGTCATCAATTTATCTGCACCGATGTCCAAATATGCAAGAGTTCTTAAATTCATGATGTTAATTGAAGCACAGGATCAATAAGTACTCTTGGAAGTATCATAATGTTGATGTTTTCCGTGATATATAGTGGCCGATTATGTTAAGTTGTACCAAGTAACAGGTCATTGTTAGAAAAAGTTATCTTGGTCAATTTTTCTGATGAGTAAGCCTCGTTTAAAGGACTACTGGCGAGTTGTGTTAGACAAATTTCAAGGTCTTGAAGGGTTTTTATTAATGATTCCCTCATTTCTTTAGAAAGAATAAACGCATCATAAATGCTCAATTTTTCAAGTGATTTTCTTAAATGGGCTACTACATTATAGTCCACTTTAAGTATCGTTATTTTCTTTAGATAATTGCTCTTGTACTGGAGGAACTTTTTTCTCCGGTGTCACTATCTGCTTTTCTTTTTCCTTAGAAGTCATTCTTGAAGGTAAAACCTTTCCACTTTGTAAGTTAATTTCAATTATTTCTTATAATATATTATCTAATCCTTTTTCTTCCAAACCAGAAGGTTCAAATTCAATAAAAATTTGTACTTGTCGTAGTTCAAGTGTTATATCTTCAATTTCACTTTCAAAGTCATTGCTTTGATTGTAAGTAATATCATCAGATTTGTGTACAATTTGAACATTGTCCACAAGATTGAAATCAAGTTGTTCATTTTCAGATATAATGTCAGAAATAGTCAAGATCTAGGCAGAACGGGGATTATTATTATTCATAACAGGGTTATACAGAAAGTCATACAAAGTGAATGGCTTAAGGGATTTTCTCCCTTCATCCAAAACAACTATCCTAGTAAGATTATAAAGAGAAGGAGGTACACGAGTGATAGTAGCCCCTATTCTTTTTCTTCTTCTTTTCTTTCTTGGAAGATTAAGCATTTTGAGTGTTTGTGAGAGTCTCCTCAAGAGGTTCGCTCTGAGCAGTATTCTTGTCATTTTTGAGAATATATTCATCAACAGATATCATGTTGATCGAACCTTTGTCAGGCTCTTTCAAATATTCATTCAGAATAACTAGATTCCCTTCTTTGAAATTATGCTCTAGCCAATCTTTAAAGATAAAGCATCCTTCAGTTTTGTGTCCCAACATTCTGTGATAAGGATAGTCTTTAGGATGATCTTTCATATCAACTTCCCCATGTGTCTTAGCTTCAAGCAATTTAAATTTTGATATCTTTAACAGACTATGAAACATCTTTGCAACAACTTCCATTTTGAATGGATATTCTTTATTTAATATTTCATCCATTGATTTCTTTTCCGTTGGTGTTGACACCGGTGGTTGGAACTGCAATTGTGAAGGTAATTGCGATTTTTGTTGGCTATTATTTTGTTGTTGTCGCTTTGGTTGAGGTTGCACTTGCATCACCTGCTTACCCTTTTCTTTTGTTGTGGATTTCTTTTTTAATGTCTTGACTAGCTTAGTCTTTTCTATCTTTTCTATTGTACCCATCTGCTTAGCTTCCTCTTGAAGATTAGCAACTTTACTGAGCAACTTTTCAAATGTCTTTATTGTAAATCCTTTAAGCATAAATGCTATAGGACCATGAATATTTTTATGCATAATTTCAACTGTATGTTGCTCGTAGAGTTGTGGTTCACATTTCTTGCTAAGATTTCTCTAGCGCATAATGTAATCCACTAGGGTTTCCCTGGACTTCTGCTTTTCCAAAACTAGATCTCCAACTATTTTGCTGTGTTGTGCTCCAGCAAATCGTTAAGTGAAAAGATTTTCCAATTCAACAAAAGTTTTAACAGATCCATTAAGAAGTTCAACATACCAGTCGAAAGCTACTCCGATTAGGCTGTTAACAAATTCTCGAAAAAGAAGAGCATCACTCCCACCTGCATTGCAAAAACTTGTTCTAAAGTGAGCTAAATGTTGTTGTGGATTTCCAGTTCCATCAAACATTTTAAAAAGAGGTGGATCAAAGCTCTTAGGATATTAAATTAAATCAAATTCCTTTGGGTAAGGTCTACCTTTTGGAATTAATGATCCGGTCCTCACTTGAGCTATTGTTTCTTTTACCTTTTGTTCTACTAATTGTGTAATGTCCTTTTCTGGAATTCTACCTTGAGTAGAATCCCTTTTCTTATGTGAACTTTCTTCCACGTCTATAAGTTCCCTTTTATCTTCGAGAATATGTATGTTTTCTAGCCTATAATTTGAACAATAGGTTGTGGTGTAGTTTGTGAAGAATTTTGTGCAGTCTTCATCATTTCCTTAATCTTTTGCTCGAGACGATTGTTGTTTGTCTTGCTTTTTGAGAGCCATGCGTAAATATTCAATTTAATTTACTTCATTGGTGGGGAGTGATTCCCTTGCTTCCCATGCTGCTGATGTGGCTCAAGTTTCCACCATATTTATCTCCACAAATTCTTCTCTTTGATTGTTAGAAGAATTATCTTTATTTTGTCTGGCTAGGCTTTTAATGTCAGCTCTTAGTTTTTTCAGTATTTCTTCAAAAGATTTCACAGGTTTCTTCTTACAATCATTTTCTTGAAGAATTTCCATGGAAATATTCATATAATCTAGTGTTTTTTCTGATAACTCATGTCTCCATACATTATTTTATAATATATGATGAGGAATTTTAGGAAACACATCATTAGATTGTGAATATGAATAATTCCTAGCTTGCAACATTTCTACCAGAGAATGCATTTTAGCGGATGTTTCTTCTGCTTCTAAGACCAACTTATTATTTCTTATGTTGTTTGTTAAAAAAGTTGAATCTTCTACTTTTGATCCCAAGCAAAGTTTAGCTAGTATTCGAGTATGTTGATATTCTGATGGTTGATTCATCCCTAGATAATCAGAATTTTTGGGTGCGAGGATTCTCCTTTTCATGGTGGTAGAAACTGCACACCCCATTTTGCCTAGGAGTTTAGAGATTGAACATCTTTCTTTCCAGGCAAGTTTTTTAAATATAAAATATAACCTTTTAATAGATGGAGATTTTCCTTCTTTCAAAGGTTGGCATATGTCATCATCATGTTGTACGAGTACTCGAAAGAGTTTGTTCTTATTCTAAGTTAAAACGTTATTTTCTGGTCCTGAAGTTTTAGATTTGTCATCTCTTTTCTTTTTTTATTTTAAGAGACTAATTTCTATTCCTTCATTGAGTATGGTTTAATGGAGCCGCTTTAGAGCTGGATCCAATTTCATACACAGACAATGGAATATCATTTACTTCCACGCAAATTTTCTTACCCTTACGATCAACTTTTTCCTCCATTTCCTCAAAATTGAATTACTCCATAGAAGGTTCTTGAGAGAAATTTTCTAGGAGGAGATAGTTTTCATAAGGATATAAATCAAACTTGTCAAGTGGGTCTTCAATTATTTTCTATTTTGAGACTCTTTGAAGATTACACTGAGACCTATACAACTTAAAAATTTGAGCTACTCTTTTTTTTAAAGTTTCATATGGACGGTTTCAGATCCTTAACATTCGATTCAGTTGATTGAAAAGACAACATATTGAAGATCAAATTGAACTCCTACAGAAGTTTAAAAGACATAGGTGGACCCCATGATGTGTGCAATGTTTGACTTGCGACCGTTAGTGATATGCTTGACTTTGGTTGTCACTTATGCGAGGACCAGACAACATTTTTATTTTATTCATTGTAACGGCTCTGATCGGGCCAAAATAGTTTTGTTTATCGCACCGCGTGTGATTTGAAGTTAATTTGGTGTGATAGTTGACAAATTTGTCTGAATGACTCTTGATGACGAATCAGACCACGCCGTCTAGTCCGAAATGTTGATTTTAGCTAGGGAGGACACCGATTTTCTTGGGGCGCCGCGCATGAATGAATTGCACAAAATTTGATATTTTTATTTAAATAAAAGATAATAAAATCTTTTTTTTAAAAAACAATCTTTAAAATCCCTAAATTTAATCCTCTCCCTCACATGTGCTCCCCTTCTCCTCTTGGGACCAAACCTTGCCCTAGCACGTTGTTCCTCTCGGTCGAGTAGCGAAGCCTCTTTTTCATTTTCTCAGTTCACCTTCTTCCTCTCCGGTTGCGACTTACCTTCGTCTCCGGTCATAAATGCCGATCAAATTTTTGTAACGGCTTTTCCCACACAATGAATTTAGTAACCCTCTCTTTCTTGGGTTTGTGTGTTTCCCTTATTGTGAGCCCCTTGCCCTATCGATGGCTATAAATACCCCCGTGGGGTGAGGAATAGTGGTTGCATTTTTTTTAACTCTAAAGAAGGATCGTGAGTTGCTCTGTTTCATGATTTGGGCATTACTATTTTTGAGTTTTCTTTTACAATCTTCTAGAAGTAAGAATCCTTCCTTCTCTGCGCTTTATTCTTAATTGAAGGATGAGATATATGCTGTAATATGATCCTTCTTATTTATAGAGCTTCCTATCATTAATTTTGCCTCACTTATTATATTTTATGGAAATTTTTTTTATGCTTAACTTTGATCTATCAAGAAATGCGGTCTTCTCTTTTGGCTTACATTGTTAATGAGTATTGAGCATTAAGCGTAGCTTCATTTTCAAAAAAGCTAGACCCATGGATATGAAATGCTTATTGGAAAAGATTGGCTTGTTCTTGATTCTTGAAATGCTATTATCTATTTATTTCACCTGTAAATAGCATAAAGATAATTTTAGGACTGGCAGGGAAATATTTATTGTTATATGAAGAAGGAGCTTATATTTGAGTTTGATTACTCTCATTACTATTGCTCTTATTCGAATGCATATAATGGAGATATTTTTTTTTGGTTTCGAACACATGTTTTGAGTCTAGTTTCTGTGCTTCTTGCTGCCCCTTATTCGAACATATAATGGAGACTATATTTTTTGTTTTTAATAAATATTTTTGGGGTCAATTTCTATGCTGCTTGATACCCCTTATTCGAACATATATGAGAGGATATTCTTTCTTTCGTTTGAATACCTATTTTGGGGCTGTGATTTCTGTGCTTCTTGCTGCCCTTTATTCAAACATATATGGGAGACTATTTTTTGGTTTTGAAAATCTATTTTGGGGTTGGTTTTTTTTCTTCTCGTTGCCCCAATTTGAATGCAGGTTTGGAGATTATTTTTGGTTTGGAATATCAGCTTGGGGCTGTAGTTTTTGTTCTTCTTGCTGCCCCTATTTGAAAGCATGTTTGGAGATTGTTTTGGTATGGAATAGCAGCTTGGGGCTGTGATTTTTGATTTTCTTGCTGACCCTATTAGAATGCATGTTTGGAGATTATTTTGGTTTGGATTAGCAGCTTGGGGCTACGATTTTTTTTCCTCTTATTGCCTTATTCAAATACATATTGGGTACGATTTCTTTTGACATTGAGAATTAGTTCTAGAGCTACAGTTTTTCTCCTCTTGTGGCCTTATTAGAATACATATTGGGTACCATTTCTTTTGGCTTTGAGAATTAGTTTTAAAGCTGCAGTATTGCTTCTCTTGCTGCTTTATTCGAATATATATTGGAAATTATCTTTTGGCTTTGAGGATTAGTTTTGGAGCTGGAGTTTTTTCTCCTCTTGCTGTCCTCTTTGAATGCATATTGGAAATTATCTTTTGGCTTTCAAGTTTACTTTTGGAGCTGTAGTTTCCTCCTGTTGCCTTATTCGAATACATATTGGAAATTATCTTTTGACTTTGAGAATTAGTTTTAGAGATGTAGATTTTTCTCCCCTAGTTGCGTTATTTGAACATATAATGGAAATCATTTTCTGGTTTTGAAAAATGCTCTAATATCTTGGATTTTCGATTACTACTCTTACTTGAATATACATTAGAATTATTCAGTGTTTTTTATAGTTGCTTGAATGTCTCGAGTAATGGCTCAATTTTAGCCCCTTTAATGGGTTCGGTTCCTTTTCTTGATGGCATGGTTTTAGCCCCCTTCGTGGCTTGGTGATGGCTTAGACTTTGTCCACTTTCTAGACTCGATTTTGTTTGGTGATGGTTCAGGTTTTGCCCACTATTGGATTCACTTTTACCCCCAGCTCTCTTTTACTTGTGAAGTATATCATATGGTGGTGTAGGATTTTAAACTCTTGTTAGAATTGGCTTCTAGGTTACATAAATTTCATGGGTTTGAACTTGGAAATATGAGAATAGAAACATATTTCTACTTTGAAAATTGATAGAGCATGCAATGATGATATGTACCGGTTTAAAGTTTGAACCTAAAGGTGGAAGGTGGTTGTTACAAAAATGCTTAATTGACTACTTCTTCCAATTTATTGACATGAAATATATATAAAATTCTATTAGATGAGCATATGAAATATTGAGGTGGCTTATTAGTTCAAGATGAGGGGCAAGAGGTAATAATGCAAAGAACCACTAATCAGCTTTTCTTATAGCTAAAAATATAAAGTCAATATTCAATTAGTGAGATGCCCTTTCACTTCCTTAAGTCATTGACAACTGTAACTCTTCCTCAAAAGGCTTGAGAGCTGGTAGTTAGAAATAATAGATACAGAATAAGCCATTACAAAAATACTACACAATAAATACCACGATATACAACAGATACTATACCATAGACATTACATATCACACTACACACTCCTTGACAGATACTACAAAAATAGATACTACATTTCTTTTCATAAGTTCAGACACTAAAACTCACACATTTAAACATCATACATAGATACACCACATCATGATAAATTCATATACTATTTAATTCACACATCCATTAAACGATAGTGTTTAGGGCTACCCGATGATACGCTTAAGAAAAAGGTTCAATTTTTTATATGCTTTTAATGCTTATATTTGGTGATTTTCAATGAAATTACACTTTAAAGGAATGCATTTTATATAATATTGATTTTAGGTACAAGAAATAGAGTTTCGGAGAAAAGAAGAAAAAATGTTGTAATTTGGAGCAAAAACGAGCAACAAAGATAATTCTGTCCTGGCACATTTCGATATGTCTTTATCTCTTTTAAACTTCTCACATATTTTTGAATGCAATTACACTTTAAATAATGGTAATTCTCATGCTTATTTTGTAGGTCTATCTTTTAGGAATAAAACGCAACTGAAACGGGGCAAAACAGAGTCAAACGGAGCAAAATAGTGGAGCTGCGGAGGGTGGGCGCCGACGACGCTAGAGTACAAAGAGTGACAAAAAATTGGTGCTGACGGTGCCTAAAATGGTACCGATAGCGGCCGAGACAGCCTGGATGTGATTTTGGGTAGTTATGGCCGAGATTGAATGTATTTGGATGCTTTTTTGAAGGTAGCTTGAGGCATCTTTTAGGAAATTTGTCCCTACAATACAATAAAGTGATTTTATGTTAGAAAAAAAGGTGCGTGTGTGTGAGAAAATATGGAGAGTGTTTAGAGATCTTAAAATATGAGTAGAAATTTAGATTTCTACCTTTTTTAGAAAGATTGGTGAGGAGATTTTGAGATAATGCATGAATCAACTGGAGACTTTCCCGGAGAGATTTCCAAAATTCTTTCAATGGGAAAAAGCTAAGTATTATGTTCTTCATTATTTTATAATTTCATAAACATATATCTAGTGGATTTGCTTTTATTTAATGAAGTTTTTGGTTGTGTTTTGTTTGTGCTTTGTGATGTGTTTCTCTTACTCTTTCTTCCTTTTTTGGAAATAGTGGCATGAGAAGATTATGTTGTTATTTTACTTTGAATTTTCTTTTGCAATGAGTAAGATTCATGTTTAGGATAAATGGGTTGCATGCTAGAAGAAATTTTAATTATAAATGTGTTGATTTTTACTTGCACTTCATTTATATTATAATAAAGGCCCATTATAGTGTTAAAATTTGTTGTAATTGCATTAAGACCCAAGATGGTGGTGTAATTCTCAACATAGTGGAACAAAATTCAAATTCCATGGATGGTGAAGTTCATGGGGGTTGCGTGTAAATAAATAGTGAAATATATATATTATTGGGCGTAAAACTAGAGATTTTATGGTGACAGACTAAAATCCCCAATTTGATCTTAGTGTTTAAGAACTAAAGTGAGTGTTAGCCTTCAGAGGAAGGGAAGTGGGAGCTCTAGAGTGAGAGACAGTATCTTCCTAGCCTAACCATGGATTTAGGGACTAAAATTTAGATTAGCCAATGATTTTCTATAACACTGAATCAGGGTAGAGAATTAAAATTGCTCCTAATTGGCACATAATATTTAATGTATCTCATTCCTTTACATTATCCAATTCACTGCATAAGAATGGTATTTTTTAACATCTTAAAATTCTCCAAACCAATTCATCCAAAAAGGGTTATCTTTAGAATTAATATTTACATTTAGGAATAGTTACTATCCTTATATTTAACATTCGCATTTAGGAGTAGTTGCTAGATAGAACACCATTTTAATCACCATTCTAAACTAAGGACTAATAGTAGTAGATTGGAAGTTGACTATGCACCTCTTTCCTTGCTTCCCCATGGGATCGATATTTGGGGCTTAATAAAAAATCCTATATTACTTGAAGCGATACATGCTCTTGCGTATAACCCAAAGTGTGTGAACTATTTGTTTTATTTTATTATATTTAAATTTTGCATATTAGCTGCTAAATATAAATTGGGTCAAGCCTTTTACCATCTTTTGAATGATAAATTACTGCATTATTTTAGGTCGGGTCATGTTTTTGGCACTGTCTTAGGGGAATTAAATTGACATAAAACACACACAAAAACCACAGACGATAGGGGCGCATCACCCAACTATAGAGATGGTTATTTGGTGACCTCTAGTTGATATTGATGGGTTGACTTCATTATATTAGTAGCTTGGGATCGAGGAAAAAAAAAAGAAGTCTAGTC
The DNA here is from genome assembly GCF_001263595.1 of Phalaenopsis equestris. NCBI lineage: Eukaryota > Viridiplantae > Streptophyta > Magnoliopsida > Asparagales > Orchidaceae > Phalaenopsis > Phalaenopsis equestris. The sequence goes on from NW_018252507.1 coordinate 159,515, forward strand.
TGAGCCTATCCCCAAATTGAAATCTGATATTCCACTTTGAAATTTTCATATGCTCGTCATTCAGCTTTTCTTTCATAATCTACAAATGCTTATCTAATCCGTTCTATATCATTGCAATTTATTTTGAAATGTCAACAGAGCTAATCAGGTACATTTGGTTGTTTCAGTTTTGTTCCTTTACTGCATATTTGTTTTTCACTACATAGTTTATCTTTTCATTATAGTACTTTATTTTTGTAAATTTCTTTCAGTCTTTTGCTGTTACAGTACTTTACTACACAGTTGTTCCTTTCGCTATTGTACTATACTATAAATGTTCACTTGTATTCACACTTTTAATTATTGCTTTTTTTAGCATGTTTGTGTAATACCCTAGGATATGTCATTCGAGGCATGGTTTTCTTTTTGGTATTATCCTTATCTCGGGATGAGGCGTCGACATGGTTGAGTGAAGATTCATCTTTGAGCAATGGTTGAGACTACAACAGGAAGCGGCGGGAGGAGCTTTAGCTTGGCTTTGATAAATTTAAATAACACACCCATAGGACGTTGAGGTTGTTTGTCTAGTATGACGTAAATCCTCATATTATCTGGTAGGACTTTTTACGATTCTATGTCGTATGATATAAGTCCTAAACATTTTAGGATTCCGAGGTCGTTATCTGATACGACATAAATTCTCCTATTTTCTTAGGCCATTTTCATATGACACGCAGAGATAAGTCCCAAACATCTAATTAATCTTCTGGACTGAAACATCACATAAATTCTTTTTCATCGATGTAAAGCCACACAATAGATTAGTTTGATATCTCACTGAAGCTTCTTTAGTATCTTCAACATCTCCTACTTTTTGCTCATGTAGATTTCGAAAATAACTGTTCTTACTTGAACCTATCCCACTTAACTTTCGTATCAACAATCCTGAAAACTTAAACGTTGAATTCTTGAAGACAAAACCCTGATTTTAATCGAGAGTTTTCTTAGGTGACTTCAGTTTCCTAAGAAGTAATTAACTATAGGGGCTTGCTTCTATAAAAAAAAAAAACCCAGATTAATCTAAACCCTATCTAATCTGTGCATTAAATAGGGGAATTTGTCAGTTATAAATTTATAGACCAAATAGAGTCATTAACTTTTAAGTTTAAAGAGTTAAGCCTACCAATAAGTGATAGGTTCATACTTCGAGATGATATATTATTTATTGTATTATGCTCAGCTATTTAAACTATTAGATATATGAGGTCTATCCAGTCTCATTATTTTCCAAAAATAAATAAATAAATAAATAAATAAAATACCATTTTCAAAAAAATTTAAATTACATTATATATTATATTAAATTTAAATTTTAAAATCTTATTTTCAAAAAAAATAAAAAAAATGGCCGACACAGCAACAGTGTCAATTATCCATCTAGGAGATCCAACCAATCCATTATAAAAAGTTTAATTATTAACCAATCTTGCATTGCATGGTGTGGACAATTTCTAAGGAGATCTTTAAATATTTCCTTGGATTCATAAATTGGTTCCCCTTCAACTTTCAAAAGGATGTAATATCATTTTCAAGCTTAGCAGTTTTTGAAGGTGGGAAATATTTAGATTAAAATTTTCATGATAAATCTCCCCAAGTTCTGATAGATCCAGGTGCTAATGTGTTTAACCACATCTTAGCTTTATCATTTAGTGAAAAAGGAAAGAATCTAAGTCGACAACATCATTCGACACTTCATCATATGTTACTAAATCTTCATATCTTACACTATGCATAAACAAGCACAACGAGTAATTTAAAAAAAGCAAACACACATAAATAAGAAGACATTCAAACTAAACTACAAATAATTTAATTTTTAGTTTTTTTTAAGTTTAGAAAAAAAATTCCATAAATTATAACATAACTTACAAATACATTCTGTTACTTCCCCGACAACGGTGCCAAAAACTTGATGCAGGTGGATTTAGTGTGTTAATTTTTCAAATATTTTTCTATATTAGAAAATACACAAGGAAGATAGAATAGCAAGTATGCAAATTAATCCCAACCAAAATAACTTTAAATAAAATATTTTTTTTTCTTTTAAATATATTTAAACTACCAAATCCCCTAAAAATAATGCAAGTATATGTATTGCTCAAGTAATAAACGGCTGTAATGGAGTCTTATATTTCAATCCCACAGGGAAGTTGAAACTGCTTATAAGTAAATTCATAAGATTATAATGTAAATTACAATTTTAAACTAAAAAAAGTACAGTAAAAAATTTCAATATTAAATACTAGAGTGAATACTATTTAAAATGCAGTTGAAAGACAAAGTTAACTAAACTAAATGCTAAACTTTCAAAAGTAAACTAACAAAAACTAAGAAAAAAATTTTTGTGATGAAGAATTCAAATTTAAGAAAGCAACATTCCCCTTTACAATGAGTATATAAATTGTGAAGAAATTAAAATCATTTGAAAATATATATAAAGACTTTTTTGTGCCAAATAGGAGCAATCATATTCTTTACCCTCTTCCAAGTGCATAAAGAACATTGACTAATACAGAGTTTTATCTTTAATTTTGTGGTTAGGCTGGGAGGATATCGGTTGCCACTCCAGAAATCCCAACTCCCACTACTCCCTCACCTAGTGGTTAACAATCTTGCATCAGTTTTCAATCAATTGGACTAAATTGGGGATTTTAATCTGTCACATTAAAATCTCAAATTTTGCATCCAACAAAATTTTTTTCCCTATTTAATTATTTATTTGTACTCAACTCCATGGATGACATACTCTTCCTCGAAATCAAATGTGATTCTCCTTATATTGTAGCAATCATAGCCCTTTCAGAACATATGTTTCTCAACACATTTTAATAATTCGATTGGCCAGATCAAAAAGTAAATGAAGATCGTAGTTCAAATTATCACAAATTATTTACTTTTAAAATTTTATAAAATAAAATCAATTCTTCACAAAATCATTGTTGACCTCACTTTTGGTTGAGGTTTAGTTTTTTTCCCTTTTAGTAGCCTAAGGTCTAGCCATAAGATTTTCCTGTTGACTATTCTCAGAAAACTAGACATGGAACCCTCACCACTAGAAATTCCAAACTCTTCTCTGCTCAACTTGAAATTTCACATGTTGATCATAACCTCTAACACTTAGTAGGTAGGGTCACTATGGGGGAAACTCAAGATGAGTCAACCTTAGGACTGCTGGACCTCAAGGTTAACCCTGGGTGTTGGTCTGGAGCTAACGCGCTCACTACACTCACTACACTCATATACACCCACATTCACTCACAACCCTAAACTCAAATTTCTAGGGTAGATCCCTTGACCTTTTGGGATACTCGTGTAGATGGTCCCCTGAACCTAATAGCCCTAGGGCTATAGATTGGCTATGACCACTATGTAGAAGACCCAAAATAGGGTTTCCATTGGAACATGGCTTGTTGGTGATTATTGGTACCTCAAATCTACCAAAATACCCATGTTGGCCTTTTACCCCTAAAACACCCCAAATTATCAAAATACCCCTCTTGGACCCAAAATTCCAAAAATTCCCCAAAAATCCCAATAAATCTTAAATAATCCCAATTTTATTTCTCTCAACTACAAAATGGCCCAATTTGGCCAATTTCACCATCTTTAACCAAAACCCCCAAATTTGCCTTTAAGTGCCCAAATTCCCCAAATTCAATTCAAATGTCTATCAATTTGACCTCAATTGACCTGAATTTCAATCTTAAACTCAAATTAACTTTTGATATGACAAAACTAAACCAAATCCAAGCCCAATTGCTCCAGGATTTGAGCCCAATTTTGATTTGGGTCAAAACCTCAATTTTGACCATATGACCTAATCTCACCAAATTGGACCCATAGCCTAGTAAATTGGCCTAAATTAATGTGGAAAACTCTTTATAACATTCCTATACATCAAAATCAACCATCAATTGACCTTGGTGAACCCTCATACCCATTTGATTTTGGCCTAAATGATTTTGGCCTAAATCCAAAACCTAAATCCAAAATTCCCAAACTTAGCCCCAAATTGGCTAAGCCCATAAATTTCACCCAATTGATATCCTTAACCTCAAAATTGGCATCTAATTCTTGTTGAAAACTCTTCATGAGATCCCTATTGACCATTCAAAATAATCAATTTGGACTGAGCCGAAGGCTAACCCATGCTAGACCCAAGCCTAGCCCAACATGACCAAATTGATTAAAGTTGAAAATTCCCTCAAATTGACCTTTCAATTGAGCTGAAAACCACTTCCATTCATCACCAAAGTTTTTCCTTATGATGATATACACTAAATTAAATATTTATTTGAGCCAATTAACATGGCTAGCCTAGCCCAAACCCAAGTTTTGGTCATTTGCACCCACTTGGACCCATGCGCTAAATGTGACCTAACCACCCAAAAGTCACCAGATTAACTCAACCCCAGCCATTAGTTGTACTTAGTGACCAGTAAAAACACCATGAAACCAAGTAAATCAAGACATGGACCAAAGGTTCCCCAAATTAAGGGATATTATTTCCAAAAAATGCACATACTTAAGATATCTTTGGCAAATCAAAGCACATTTGCATTAAATTATTGTGATGGATTCCTCTGGGTTCCTTGAGCTCCTAGCCACCTCCCCCTAGCCGGCCGGCTAGCCTAGTGGCCAAAAAATTTCAAAACCAAGAGCCACCCCCATGGCACCTCACCCAAATAAAACCTAGAGGCCAGCTCATCCAAATCAAATTAAAGAGCTCCTCTGCCCTCCACCTAAGCACCACAATGCACCCGTACTCGTGCCTGAGAGCCACCCCATGACCATTTCTATAAAAACTCACCTCCTACGGCCATGGGAGGTGTGCTGAAATTTTCTTAGAGAGTCCTCTCCAAACTTCACACAGAACTTTCCTAAGATCCCCTCAGTGCATTCCAACCATTTTCCCTCACTGATTCCCATTACCGGAGCTCAATTTTGAGCTTGAAACCTTGCCGGAAACTAGGACAGAACCCAACACACCTCCACAGTCCACCAAACTCAAATTAACTTCACCCACACATTCACGACTGTGAAAGAAGCCAAAACCCCATAAAATCCCCCTCCCACAGAGCCTCTACCATAGCTCTAGGCCAACGGCCAAATCCGACCGTGATTGAATTCCTACTTAGGCCTTACACCAAGACCTGGGACTCAATACCAAGCCTCCTTGGACCCCAAAGAATGTGTCGAACACCTCTGATAGAAGCTTGACTTCTCAGAGCAAAGGTATAAAACCTCACCTCATCCCGAGCCTATTTCGATGCTCCATTTAATTAGGCTTAATTTAATTGCATGATTTCCGTATGGATATGTTCGTCTCACTTAGACGAGTCCATATGATCAAACCCAAGGTGATTTGGTTGAGTCTATGTTATTGTGGACAGTCACGGGATCATTCTGTCGGGGACGATGACGGGGAGCCATTCCATCGAGCGGGGATCTA
>NW_018252507.1:165047-181949 GCF_001263595.1 Phalaenopsis equestris
GCCGGCCGGCCTTTGGGGCCATCACCCGCGGGTCGAGTCAACAGCTACGTTGACGACGACGTCCAACCAGAGCATGCCACGCATGCCTTCGGAGCTGCCTAGGATCTAGTCAATACCTGCAGTTTAAATAGATAAATAGGGCTTTTTCTTATTTATTTAAATACCCTTGGCTTAGAAAATTCATAACTTTGTGTAGAAAAATCACAAAAATAAAATAAAAATACTCTCTTGATCAGTGAATAGAGGAAAATTATGTGGAATTATTTTCAAATGTGGAATAAATTTCAAGATTATTTGATGCATATTTTATTTTTAATTAATTAAACACACATATTGCCACATCAGCTTGGCTTGAAATTTTGGCTTGTTGTAGCCTCTGTCAAGCGGAATATTCTATGCGAAATATTCTTTGATTTTTCCAAAGTCAGAAGAGGTCTCTGGACAGAGATCCATATTTTTCAAGTTTATGTCTATTATTTATATAGAGTTATTCTACATTGTTTATTTATAATAATCATGGAAATTAGCATATTGATTAGAAAATCGTAAGAAACTTTTGGAAGGTCCACCATGGCTAGAGAAGTATTTGGAAATAATTTTTTGGGTCAATTCATTTAAAATACTCTTAAATTTCACGAAAACTAAATCACTAAAACAAATAATCTTGGAAAATATAAACATTTAAATGACTTGATTTTTGATCTCCACTATGATTTATGATCCAGAGAACTCATCATAAGAAGTTCAAAACATTTTGAGTTCATTTGATGACTTAAATTGATTTTCAAAGATAAATACCACTTTTGACATTTAAATGATTTTTTTTAAATGATTTTTAAAAAAATCAAAAAAATCAAAATAAAACTCAAAAAATTATGACACTTAGTTTTTTGAGTTCTCTGTGATCAGGGATATTTTATAAAAGTAAAATTATATTAAAAGTAAAAACTTGATTTTTAGCCTATTTTAAATATTTAAATAAGTAAAAATTCATAAAAATCACAAAAATAATAAAACTCATGAAATTATTCTAAATTGCCTTCTAATCACACAAGAATAATTAGAATACTTTTCCTAATTTTCAAAATAAAAATATTGATTTCCAAAGCTTAAAAAATAATTTTTAAAGGCTAAATAAAAATTTTTCAATAAAATAATTCCAATCAATCAAATAAAAATGAAAAAATTATAAAATTTGATCCTCTGAGTCTTCTAACCTTAGAGAGATTTTCCAAAAATACAAAACTCAATTTTCATTATTTAAAATATTTTATTTTTATTAAATAACCCAGAAGTTAAAATAATTCTAATAAATCACACAAAATTCAAAAAATTATGAAATTCGATTTAAAGGCTTCTCTGGTCTAAGTATACCTCCAGTAAAAATTTTAAGTGATTTTAGTTTACCTTAATCAAGTTAGGAGTTTTTTTTTTGAAAAATCCTCTTTTTGGGTAAAAATAATTATATAAAATAAATTTAATTCTGAAAAATCACATTTTCTCCTCTGATATCTTAATTGACCCATGAATGAGGTAGGTTAAAAATTTTAAGTCATCTGAATTGAATTTGACAAATTTGGAGGTGTTAGAGCCTTATGTGCAAATGTGTAATTTTGGAAATTTAGCCTTAATTAACATTTAGGCTTAAGTCAAGGAGGGGAATGGGTAACCTCTGATCTTAATTAATTCATTTGATGTTTGAAACACAAGGGGTTAATTGGTAGAAACCAATTTCACTTTCCTCATTAAAAAGATAAGTCAATAAATTTCTAAATCATTAAAAAAAATTTGGAAGTTTATTAAAATTAAATGATCCTAGACTTAGGGGTATGACTTTTGAAGTCAACAATTAATCAATTTAACACCACTATTTTGATTTTCAAATAAAATCCAAATCATGAATCATGACCACTTAAGGTTTAACCCTTTTCAAAACTAATTAAGACACTCACCTAGGCCTTAAAGGCTTAGAGGTGACTTAGGCTAAATCAAAATTTATTAAATGGGGATTAGAGAAATAAACATAATAAAATCAAGCATCCTTGAAACACTAGTAAGCCTAATTAGGATTAAAAATTTGGCTAGTTTTTCAAATTAAACTAACTTCCCCTTCAAGGAAATTCACTCACATAATTTTCAAATTAAATGATAAATGATAATTACCCCTTTCTTAAGGATAATTTAGACATCAATGTTCATTGAGCATTAAGGGTGTATTTATGAGCATTAAGGGTATTTACAGGATGAATTATTAAGCAACATAATAAGTTTAAAAAGGACTCGAGATTTTACACCAGGCAACGAGAGAGTAGCATGGTCCTGCTTCTTTCTCTAGATCTTTTGGATACCTTGGAGATCTACCAAACTTAATATATCTTGCTTGATAAAGTCATCCTTAATTAAACTTCTAGGGACCCGCCAAGATATGACATAGGGTTAGGAAAATTATCGGAACTCTACTTTTCCTTCTCTTCATAAATGTCCTCACATGCATTTTCAAGTTTCAGGTGGTGGAACGAGAAGACTCGCCAGGTACGCTTTTACAGTTTATAGTACCGGCTTTCTTCTGCCTTTTCCTTACATGTTTCATGCTTGCACTTACCTACATAAACTTGCATGTTAACCATAACCATAACCCAAAACCAAAATTAAAATCAACCAAGATAAAACTCACCACCACAACATTAAAAATATAAAACAACTCAAAATTCAATCATAACATCACACAAAACTATAACTTCAACTAAATTAAGACGTCTCTATGGGATGATCGGAAATTCCTCAGAGGAGGTAACCTACAGTTGCTAACGAGGCTTCCCACAGTTTAAATGAAAATATGGAACTCATTAAGTTGAGTTTATTAAGTTCATTTGGACTAAGTGAATCCAATAGAAAATAGTTGTGTCGGAACGAGGGAACCGTAAGATCCTAACCGGTGTCACTCTAATCAGCTTTAACATGCCCTCATAAAATTTAAAGAAATTCAACCATAGGGCCACTATAACTTGACACACTCAAAAACTCAAACTCATCGTGGCGGGAGCTTTAAACTAGCATGGTGGGTAGCACGATCATCTTCAAAAGCAAAACCTGTTTTCCAAAGCTAAACCAATCTTCCTTCCTTAGACTTAAACAATAAAGCCATAGGACTTTGAGGTTGCTTGCTTATGCAACGTAAATCCTCACCTTATCTTTAGGCCTTTGTATAACCCTGTTATACAATATAAACCCTAGCCCTAACTCATCTTAGGATTCTGAGGTTTTCGTTTGTCACGACCTAAATCCTCACATATTCCAGGCTATTTGTGTGATTGTTTCACACGAATGTAAGCCATAATAAATAAAATTGGCAGGACAAAATACCTAAATATTTCTTTTCAAAACTAAAGCCAAACATTATGATAGCTTGAGAAGTCACCGAGGTTCGCCTCTTGATCTTTGACATCCCCTAGTTCTTCCTGCTTTGGATTCTACAATAAAACATTCCAAATTTGAACCAATCCCCTTTCACACCTCTACGTTCGATCTCATTGAAGAGTCATTCCCTTTGAAACCCCTTGAAGATATTATTTTCATGATCTTTATCGAGAGTCTTCTTAGATGACTTTGGTCATTTAAGATGTAATTAATTATAGGGGTTTGCCCTTATAGGAAGCATGTCCAAACTGAGCTTAATATAAACCCTAATTAATGTTTTATATTAAATAGGGGAACTTGTCGACAAAAATAAAAGTTTCGCAGACCAAACAGACGTCATACTTTTCTTAGTTTATTTGATCGAGCCTCATTCTCAAGTCTTGTGTTTATCCTTCGGGATGGATAAAAGATCTGAGGTACAGTGCTCTTTCATTTTAAATTATGAAAAATATGGGGTCAGTTTGATTTCATACTTCAACGTTCTTCCGAAGCGGACGATAGGATTTCAATTCCGGCGACCGACAACTTCTTACGGGCAACTCCCCACAAACTAAACCCCGAAATAACTCCGACAATCATATCTAAAAGAAGGGAGAAGGATAAAGAAGACTAATCAAAATTTATGAGAAGGATACAAAAAAACAAGGACTTCATATATAAAAATAAGTTTACATCACAAAAGAAAAAAAGACACAACTTCTCTCACAAAATTTCCCAAGCAAATCCTTAAAAGTTCTCTTCAAGCCCTTCTCTCTTTACAAGCAACCTCAATTCTCTCTTAGAAGTGTAATGAAGAATAAATCTCTCACCTTCCTTCTCCTCTAACAATACTTGAAGAAAATCTCCAAGCCCTTCACTTTTCTCTCTCTCTCTCTCTCTCTCTCTATTTATTCTTGCCCCCCCTTACGAACACCACACTCTAGAATTCCTCTTCCTGTATTAGGGGCTGCCTCCCTCTAAAATGAATTCAAAATTCTCCCCAAAATTCTATCCAAACGTCAACTGTTTTGAATTCAAAAGACATGTCAATTCATCCAAGAAACATATCCCTTCATAAAAGAACCTTCCAATGTGTCTAGATATATTGAATCACTCCAAGGACCTTCCAATGTGTCTACATACATAGAATCACTCCAAGGGTTGTTTAGAACAAGTGTCCCTTTTGAAATTTGCACAAAATTCATCTCAAACTGCCTTAATCCGCAAGAAGTCATCTCTGGCGCGTCTGGCGCTAGATCTAGCGCGTTTGGCGCCAGATCTAGCGCGTCTGGCGCCAGATCTAGCGCATCTTATGCTAGCTCTCTGTCAAATGGCGCATCTAGCGCCAATCTGGCGCATCTTGTGCTAGCTTGCTGAAGACTGTGTTGTTCAGGGTTTTGGCACATATGGTGCCAATCTAGTGCATCTTGCTCCAGTTCTCTGTCAGTTGGCCATCTTGCGCTAATGTGGCGCATCTTGCGCCAGAATCCCAAAATTCGCTGTTTTGGCTCCAAAGTTCATCATTTTTGCTACTTTTGCTCCAAATGCCTAAAATTGATATACCTGCAACAAAATCATGAAAATACCCTTCTTTAAAGAGAAATATCACCAAAAATAAGCAAAAAAAATATACTTCAAACTACACATTATTTTGCAGTATCATATAACTATATTTTTTTTAATAAATAATTTAGTAAATTAAAGTAATTTTTTTAAAGGATAAGATTAATTCTGTATTTAAGATATTTAGTATAAGATTATAAAATTTTGTTTTTTATATTTAAACTAAAGAAAATTTTATTTTTGAGAATGTTAAAGATCTTGAACTTTTATTTGAAAAGAAAAAATTTTGTCATAATGGAAAATCTTTTTCAAGTTTAATATACATTTATCAAGTAAGAAAATGTGAAAAGGTTTTAACTTTAAAGAAGAGGATGGTGGAGTTCAAAATCATTAAAGGTTATCCAGATATAATAATCCTCATATGACTTGAAAGAAAAAAAAAGAAAGGATTGAGAAAAGATCTTAAAAGAAATAGAAAAAAAAAAGAAATGAAAAGCAAAAGATAAGAAAAATGTGAGGAGATGCTTGAGGAGATGCCTAATAAAAAAATTGACTTAACTTAAATCCTCATAAAAAAATGGAATTAATTACATTTCAAAAATTATTTATGAAGTATTAGCATCGTTACTAGTAAAGCTCTCATGATATTGTTTTTCATGTAGTTTTTCTAAGTCTCTTTAATATGAGAAATTACAATTATTTTTGAAATAAATAAGAAGTTAGAATTCTTAAACTTAACTTCTAAATATTTTTTTCATTCTAGTTTTAACCTATGTTATTAAATGTTTTTTCTAAATTTTCACTATTGCATTTATAAAACAAAAACTATAGAAATCTTTAAGTAAAACTCACTTCCATAAGTTAAACTTTTTATATGTAGTAAGAAAGGTTTCTTGAGGACAAGTAACATTTAAGTTTGGGGGAATTGATCAACCTTAAAATTACCTATTTTTAATACACATTTTATGCTCAATTTTTTAGAACATTATGCTTTAATGAAAGGTTTTTTTTTGTTGTAAGTGCAAGAAAAATAATTTAAGAGTAAGAAGGAACAAAAATACAACTAAAAAGAGAAAAATGGGATAAATTGAAGAAAAGTACTAAACTAACCGAACTAGAGCCTAAGCACCAAATACCCAAATTGGCTGGCCCCTAGGCATAAAATTTGGACACCTGGCACCACAGTTACTTTCTAGACGATTCATTGAATGTGGCTAAATTTTTAAGAAATGTCTGAAGCAGCCCTTAGTAATTTTTGAAGCACTATAAATATAGAATAATTCCAAAGGGTTAGGGGGTAATATTTAGAGAGTCTTATAGTGTGTAAGTGTGTTAAGTGTGTTAGAAGTTTTCTTTTTGAGGCTTTGTTATTTTTGGAGTGTGTGAGTCTTGTAAGTGTTGTTGGAGTGGGATAAGTTAGAGAACTACAAAGGAGATTTTAGGGGAACATTCATATAAGTATTTTTATCTTTGTCATTAAGCTTTGTACTTTGGATAAGTGTTTTATAAATATGTTTTGTTTTGTTATCACTATGCTTTGTGACTAGTTTTCTTTTCTTTCTCCTTGTAGTATGAAGTAATTAAGTAACTGATTTTGATTTCATTTATAACTTCTATTATTCCTAAAAATTGTGATGATGCTTTTTCAGTCCTTCATTTACTTTACAAATTGTCCGCTTATGTTGTTAAAACATATTGAAGAACTTATAGGCCCAAAAGGGCTAAGATTTCTTGACTTGTAAGTATCACATTCTACCTTCAAAAGAGCAGTCATGGTCATCTAAAGGGGTGCAAATAAATAAGAATGTAAGCTTTGTTTGGTGTAAATTCAATGTTTCTAGAGTGACAGGATAGATTCTTTTATCAATTTGGTCTAGAGATTGGATCTAAGGGTCACTGGTAGTGTCTATAGAGAGGGTATAGTGGGTAATCTAGAGGTGAGAGACGAACATCAACTTTAGATTAGATAATGTTGTTTCCACAATCCGAAAGAAAGTAAAGAAATAGGTATGATCCTATTTGGCATCATACCACATTTATGCTTCTAGGAAAATTTTTAAATCCTTAAATGATTAAGAATTATTGGCAAGGAGAAATTCTCTTTATATATATATTTTTAAGTCATTACATTTACTTTTTTTTGCATATTAAAGAATTTAGTGAACTTAATTTCCATCTTAAGCTAGTTACTGTATTCTTAAGTAAGATCTTCTTATAGTCAAAATTACTGTATTTCATTTTATTGTTTATATATTTTCATCTTTCTCGTGGGATCGATATAGAGGTTTTTAAAGAAACTCTATATTACTTGAAATGTTATGTACACTTGTGTAGTACCCCTAGCGAGAAAAATATTTCTTTAAATCATATTACATTTATTCTCACTAGCTGTTAAATATAATTTGAGTCTTGTTTTTGGCATATTAGGGAGCATAAATATCTGCATAACTGCTGGTCAGGTAAGAAGACACTGCCAATTTTAAGTTTCCAAACCCGAAAAACACGCCTGGGGAGGCATAACCTATCTTAGGTGTGGAAAGTCTGGATCCTGAGGAGGAAGAAATAAAAAGAATGATTTTTCCACCAAGTCTATAGGCATCAGTTCTCAACCCTACAGTGTCAAAGGAACCCATAGAAAGACTGATTTTCTCTAAAGAAGAGTTGGGGCATAATTAGACGATTCGACAACAATACTTTGAACACTTTCAAGATATCGACGATCAAAGAATCGACAAACACAAAGGCATAAAACTAGTCACTCAAGTATTCAAAGATGATGAGCTAGCCATCATCTTAGACGTGGAAATTCTGTATCCCGAGGAGGAAGAAATAAAAAGAATGTTTTTTGCACCAAGTCTCGACCCTAAAGTGTCAAAGGAACCCATATAAAGATAGATTTTCTTTAAAGAAGAGCTGAGTCATATTTAGATGATTCGATGACAATAATTTGAACACTTTAAAGATATTGACAATCTAAGAATCAACATACTGAAAGGCATAGAACTAGTCACTTAAGTATTCAATGATGATGAGCTAGCCATCATAGTGGAACATGTGATGCAATGATTCTCGACCCTACAGTGTCAAAGGAAACAATGGAAAGACAAATTTTTTGACGATAATAATTTGAACACTTCAAAGATATTGACGGTCAAAGAATTAACATACTTGAAGGCATAAAACTAGTCACTCAAGTATTCAATGATGATGAGTTGGCCATCAGAGTGGAACATGTGATGGAGGTATGCAATAAAGGGTGAGATGAAAAATTAAGAGAAAGGGCATACTCAAAACCTAACTGGTGGAAATGCGGAAAGGGATGAATCACAAAACAATATGGATGTTGCTACAATTATGCTAAAGACAGAGAAGGCAATCCCCTAGGGATTTTATAGAATGTAGAGGTGGATCATATGCCCCATATAATCATTATAATCATCAAAGGATTGGTAATGTGGAAAATAATTCCAACCATCTGTGTGCCTAACAATTGCGTTACCAACATTTATGAAGAAAGGGATTGCATCCCACCTCATATTGACAATCATGATTTTGAGAGACCTTTCCGCATGGTGTCACTGCTAAATAGATGTGTTATAATAATTGGAAGACAAATATGAATCATTGTACCAAGAGAATTTCATGGTTCTTACTAGATTCCCCTCCCACAAGGATCACAGTTAATCCTTCTAGGAAATCGAGGTAATGTTTCAAAACATTTATACCAAGTGTTAGCAAAGAAAGAATTTTGATAACATTATGAAGGTGCATCCTGAGATGCTCCCTATTGGATATCAACCAATACCAGAGCTCGAACGACTGTGACCCTTGACTCTGTGAATATTTGAGCACTTGATTTATACTAAATGGAAATTGTTTACGATGGTATCTCAAAGTGCAGGATGTTCATGGATGGTCTAGTAGTGTGCAAGGTTTTGACGTGACAAAAGAAAATCTGACAACTATTGTTACGATGTTTTAATGACAGTCTTGTAATGACATTTTGCTTGTGATGTATGTTTTACTATTAAGATATTTTATATCACTATGTGTTATCATTTGTAGTGAAATGAAACTCTAGTATTGCTATAAAAGAAAAAAAATTCAAAGCTATTGGAAATGCTTTTGCAGGTCCAGAAATGCCAAGACAAACACCTAAAATTAGAAGAAAAGAAAAGAAAAATGAAAAACAAAATGAAATGACATAAATTAAGAACAAATAAAAAAGCTTTGAAATGACATAAAGAGTTAATTTCTGACCAATAAATTAATAATTTAATCTTCTTTGTGCATTTTGCACATTTTCTCTCCACTATTGGATATAAGACCCACCTTACACGCACTTATGGCTTCCCTTTAGCTTTTTGTTTGGGATAAAATATAAATCTTCTAGCATTCCTTTCCTAAAATCGAGTATTAACATCTTTCAGAAGTGGTATAAGACCTCCTTTAATGGGGTAGGGCATCCACTTTCTTTTTGCTATCGAATATAAGACCTTCCTATCACGGAGTTATGGCTTTCCTTTAGTTTTCTTATGGAATAGGATATAAGTCTTCTAGAATTCCTTTTTCAAAACCAACACTTGACATCTCTTAGAAGTGTTATAAGACCTCCTTCAATGGGGTATGGCATCCACTTTCCCTTGGCTATCAGATATAATACCTTCCTGACATGGAGTTATGACTTTCCCTTAGCTTTTCATTGGAATAGAATGTAAGTATTTTGGCATTCCATTTCCAAAACTGACATTTCGTATCTTTGAGAAGTGGTATAGAACCTTCTTCAATGGGGTATGACATCGACTTTCTCTTTATCATAGGATATAAGACATTTTTGAAATAGAGAGTTGGCTTTCCTTTAGCTTTTCTTTGGGATAGGATGTAAGTCTCCTAGCATTCCCTTCCCAAGGCCGACATTAAGCATATTTGATAAGTGGTATAAGACCTCATTTAATAGAGTATGGCATCCACTTTTTCTTTGTTGTCGGATATAAGGCCTTCATGACACAGATTATGGCTTTCCTTTAGCTTTTCGTTGGGATAGGATGTAAGTCTCCTAGCACTCCCTTCCCAAAACCAACATTATACATCTTTGAGAAGTGGTATAAAACCTCCTTCAAGGGAGTATGACATCCCCTTTATCTTTGCTATCGGATATAAGACCTTCCTGACACGGTGTTAAGGCTTTCCTTTAGCTTTTCCTTGGGATTGTATGTAAGTCTCCTAGCATTCCCTTCCCAAGGTCGACATTAAACATCATTGAGAAGGCATATAAGACCGCACTCAATCAAGTATGACATCCACTTTCTCTTTGATATTGGATATAAGACCTTCCTGACATGGAGTTATGACTTTCCTTTAGCTTTTCAATGAGATAGGATGTAAGTCTCCTAGCATTCCCTTCCCAAGACCAACATTAAACATGTTTGAGAAGTGATATAAGGCCTCCTTCAAAGGAGTATGACATACACTCTCTTTCTTACTATGCAACATAAGGCCTTCTAGACGAAGAATTATGGCTTTCCTGTATTTAGCTTTTCCTTATGTCTTCTCTATAATTCATGATACTTCTCTCCTTAGCAAGCTTTAAGAGTTGAATGTTAAAGCTTCCCGACACAAAAAGTCTTTTTTTCAAGCCAGCTAATAATTGCTTCTAGCTGTGCTGGCCACTTCGATCAACACCGACATATGCGATAATCTTATTTAGTATTCCACACATATTTAGGGCCAATTTGTTGACCTCACTTTCATGAGAACCCCAAATTGACACCCAGAAACAAGGCATGACGTGAGCCACCTACATTAGCTTTGAATCCTTAGAAACCTTTTTAAAGACTCAATGATCACCATGATCATTAAATTCATCCTAGGAGGAGGTCTACCAACTTGGACCCCTTTGAACCCATCTAGGGTCTCTAAAACCCTAAAAAACTGGATTGTTCCCTAATATACCATTTTTTGTGCTCAAACCATAATGAAACCCCAAAACGATCAAATCAATGTTGATAAACCCTGATTTGGTCACCACCTTCACCATTTGGTCAACCCTGGACCCAATGGCCACCACCTTGACCATTTAATCAACCCTGGACCAAATGGTCACCACATTTACCATTTGGTCAACTCTGGACCCAATGTTCACCACATTAACCATTTGGTCAACCTTGACACAAGATTGGTCAAAATTCGTCAATTGGTTAACCTTGACGTCCAATTAGTTAAACTTGGTCATTCGGTCAATCCTAAGACCTGATTGGTCAAAATTAATCAATTGATCAACCTTGATATTCAGTTGGTCAAATGTGGTCATTTAGTCAATCCTAAGACTAGACTGTTCAACTTTGGTCAACAAGTCAATTTTGAGGCCCCATTGGTAAAACAAGGTCAACAGGTCAACATTAGGCCATAATGACCAATCCTATGTTCAAAGAATCAGATGGTTAACTTCATGAGTTTCACCCGATTAATTGGTTAACAAATTAACTAATTAATCGATAAATTAAGTTACCAAACATCTTATGAAGGGCTTTAGCATGGGGTCTACATAAAAACTTATTCTTATTTAAACTATTTATATATGCTTCAAAATATAAGAATTTGATACTACTACTAGAAGATTTAAATCCCCGATAATGGCGCTAAAAACTTGACAACAGTTATAGATTTGATAAATATGTGTATAAAATATTCAATAATTGTAAAGTCACACTTATCAACGCAAGTATACATATCGCTCAAGTAATACAGGTCTCTAATGGAGTCCTAGATATCGATCTCACAGGGAGTAATATTAGAGGCTACAAACTAAGATTCAAAAAATCAATACTTAATCACAACAATATATTTCAATTTGCATATTTGTCACTAATAGGAAATTAAAATAAAAATGTAATTTTAATAAAAATCTTAATTAACTAATTCTACTAATAAAGTTTCTAATGTAAAGTTCAATATATAAGAAAGCATCATTCTCCTTATCAAGAAATTAAAGTGAACAGATAAATTGAATCAGTTCAAATTGTATTCTGCCAAATAAGAGCATACCTACTCTTTACCCTTTGGACCAGGCATAAAGAACATTGACTAATCCTATGCTTGGTTACTGAATTTAGCCTAGGCTTGGAGGATACTAGCTCTTACTTCGGAGCTCCCACATTCTCCTCGCCTGAGGGCTAACATCTACACTTCAACACCCAAACGATAAGACTGAATTGAGGATTTTAATTTGTCATTCTAAAATCTCCAATTCTATGCACGATAATTTTTATTTCCCTATTTATTTGTACCCAACTTTCAAGGACTTTGACCTCCCTAAATCTTGGATGTAATCTTCACTTTAGTTGTAAAACTCAACATATTTTAACAAATCAATTGGCCAGATTGAAAGTAAATTAAGATCGAAGTGAAAAAATCATCACAACTTCTTTAACATTTTCATGGCTCAACCAATTCAAATCACCATTTCACAACAAGGAGAAAGACAGAGAAAGACAGAGAAAACTACTCAAAACTCATGGAGAAGATACGACAAAACTTAGAATTTATATATAAAGGCAAAGTCATACAAAATTTAATAAGAAATACCACTTATCTCTAATTCCTCCTCAAGAAAATTCCTCAAAGTTCCTCTGAATCTCTTCCTTTATTTACAACACACAGAATTCTCCTTCGAAGCGGCAAGGAGGAAGAAATCTCTCACTTTCCTTCCACTCTTGCAATCTCTCGAGGAGTTCCTCATAATACTAACCACTCTCTACACTCTAATTGGCACCAAAAACAACAAAGACTCAGCGAACACCCATGGGCACACTCTTTTTCGGCCTCCAAATGTTTCTTTTAAAGTTGTAGAAGAGTTTTCAAGACTTCCCCAAGCGTCCCTTCAAAAAATCGTTCACATTCAATGCATCTGTTGAGAGAACCAATGTGCTCGCCGTTGGCGGCCTCGATGGCGCCGTCAGCCCCCAAGACCAAATCCTGGACTGTCGGGATAAACTCGCCCCGGTGGCATTGAGCTCGCCGTCGGCCCCCAAGATCAAATCTTCATATTTTTGTCATTTTTTCTCTAAATTTGCTCCTTTTTGCATATTTTTGCTCTAATGACATAATTCAACATACCTGTAACAAAACATAAAAAATACCTTTCTTTCAAGTGTAATATCATCAAAATCAGTGTAAAATAGTTATGAAAATCTCCACATATTTTCCTTTGGTCAAAATCCCCCAAACATAACTATTACTTGTCCTCAAGTAATTTTATTACTACAAAAAAGTTATGATCTACTGTGGTAAAGTTTTAGTTCATAAATACTATAGGTTTTATTTAAGTAAATACAATATTGATATTTTCAGAAAAATTTCAAGTATTTAAATTACCTCTGTAGGTACAAGACTATCTAGTCATCAAGTTTAAGAGTTATAGTGTTCTATTCATTTCAAGAATGACTATATGTTGTAATATCAAGTCACTTACAATATTCAAATAATAGGAACTTCATGAGAAAACTACTAGTAAAGATACTATTTCATAAATATAAGTTCAGGAATGTATTTAGGTTTTCCCTTTAGGTAGGTCCAAGTGAAGCCAATTTTTTATTAGGCATCTCCTCAAGATTCTCCTCACTTATATATTTTTTTCTTTTTCATTTAGATTGCTTTCAATCCTACATATATTTCTTTTCTTTTCAGGGATTGTTGGCAATCCTTTCTTTTTCTTTTACAAGTGAAGATTACTATTTCTGGATAGCCTTTAATAATTTTGAACTTCACTTTTCTTTCCCTTAAATTTGAAACTCAAAGTATTCCTTTGCCTTATAAGTATTTCATAGCTTTTACATCATTGAGCCCCATTCATTTCTTCTCAAATGAATTTCTAAGATTCTTAATATTTCAAAATATAGTTTTCTTTACTTCAAATAGTTAACTATAGTCTTATTGTCTTATACTAAATATCTTAATCTATAAAATTAATTTTCCTCACAAAAATATTCCCTTAAATCTACCATAATATTTAGATATCTACATAATATAGTTATCTGAATTAAATTCACTACAAAAAATCATATTAATAATTTTTGAAAATATGTAAATTGAGAACATATAATAGTTAATCTTTCTCTTCTCGCCCCCAAACTTAAATTTTCCAATTTGAAATGATATAGGTGGAAAGAAAAATTCTAAATACAAATCATACCTCAGTACTTTAGGCATTTTCAGGCATTTTCATCATTTTCATCATTCTGAACTGGTCTGTAATATTAGGTGCTTTCTATAGATATAAATCATTAGAGAATTTTTTGGGTGACAAAATTTTGAAATAAGTACAAAACTAAACATTATACAAACACTATTTTTCACTAACACATCACAATATTAAATAAAAATAATTACAAATACATCACAATGCAAAAAAATTCACATCACATTACAATTTTACAAACTACTAATCAAAGTCTATTATAACTACACATGCGAATTTCAAACTACAACATCAATCTAATAAAAACAGCCTAATAAAAAATAAAAAAAAAATTCCAAAATACACTTCAAATACTCAAATACTGGCTTCCAAGAGTGACTTTAAGAGTTCAAAACTAAGTTCCATGAATTTCTTCCAAATATTTTCTCCACATTCTCAATTTTCATGGATCTCCTCAATGTGGAAGAAATTCAAGGTGAAAATCAAATATTTTTAGGTTGGAGGGAAGCTCTTACCGAGAGATGATAAAATGCAGTGTCTAAAAGCCTTGAAATCGACCCAAATCTAAGATCTTCAAGTCGTAGATCAAAATTTTATTTTTTTTAGGGGAAGGGGATGATGAATAGTTGTGATTGACTGGTCAAAATCACGGTTAAAGGTGTTTTTCAGGATGTCGCCGTCGGCGGGGTCGTCAGCACTGTCAGCAAGCTGTATTGAATTAAATAGCCTAAGTCCAGCGAAAAATCCACTATTGGCAGCGTCGATGGCGCCATCGGCGACATTTTCAAAATTAGTTCAATTTTCAGATTTTTACAATTTTGATCAATTTCAAGCCTCGTCGACATTTGTTCAATCATTCTAGACATAAATTTAAGTGATTAAATGATGTCCTAACACAAATAAAAATTCACAACAAAAAACATCACAATTATGTATAAAATCCAAGGGTTACAATACATGTTACACAATACACATAAGTTTGATATTTTCTCAACCTTAATACACCAATACAGCGTCACAATCCAAGCCATAACATTCTAAACGCAGAAAACAAACATTTTATGCTCAATCTCGACTATATTGAGATCTAAAAGTAAAATTCAAAAGTAAACCAAACACATAAGTTTAAATCAAATCACACACATAGCATATAGGTAGTAAAGTAAATCTACTACTCCTCCGATTTAGTGCTTGTTTCTCCTCTGATTTCGCCCATCGATTGAACATGAAGGAAGAGGTTATAGAAGGGTCGGTATGGGAATTTTTCAATAGAGTCCTCTTCTATCAATCCCATCTTTCTCATCAATCGTATCAAACTTTCTTCGATATGTCCAGATGATTCAAGGGTAAATACGAGTAGTAGAGTTCAATACTACCACAAACTAACGATAATTTCAAACAAAGACAGTATAATCGCAACAAAAATAAAGATAACTATGGGTTGCCTCCCATAAAGCGCTTGGTTTAATGTCGTCAGCCCGACCTATTCAGATATTATTTAGGTTGACTGTCCATTAAAACCTCTTTAAATTTTAGTCTTTTACCCTCAAAATACGGTTTTAAACAGTGTCCATTTACTTTAAATTTCTTCCCAATCTTTTTATCTTCAATTTCAACAGCTTCGTAATTATAAACTCGAGTCATAATAACCAACGAGACTTCAATTTTCCAGGGAATAACTTCAGCCTTGTATTTTAAAGAAAAACTTCTTGTCCTGGTTCAAAGTTCTTCCGATTAATCTTCTGATCAAGCCATAACTTTAGTTTCTCCTTATAAATTATGTCGTTATCATAAAATTCTTTTCTTAATTCTTTCAATTCATTCATTTGTAACAATATCTTCTCACCAGCATCTTTCAAATTATAATTGAATTTTTTAATCGCCCAATATGCTTTATGCTCCAATTCTACTGGTAAGTGATAAGTCTTTCCAAAAATCAGCCTGTAAGGAGTCATTCCAATAAGAGTTTTATAAGCAGTCCTGTAAGCACATAATGCAGCATCCAGTCTATTAGACCAATCTACTCTACTAGGGTTTGCGATCTTCTCCAGTTAAAATTTAATCTCTCTATTAGAAACTTCAGCTAACCCACTGGTGTGAGGGTGATAGAAAGTAGAGATAAAGTAGAGATTCTATGAATAATATGAATAACATTAAATTTTTTTCCCAATCTCAATGTATTTATTCCTAAAATGGGATCCTCCGTCATTGATAATCACTTTCGGCATTTCGTACCTAGTGAAAATGTTTTTCATTATAAATCATAAAACACTTTTAGCGTCACAATGAGATAAAGCTTGTGCTTCAATCCACTTTGAAATGTAGTCTATCGCAACTAATATGTATAAGTTCCCAAATGAAGGAATAAATGAAGGAAGGAATAAATGGTCCCATGAAATCCAATCCCCAAGCATCAAAAATCTCAACTTCTAACATGAAATTCTGAGGCATTTCATTTCTTCTAGATATATTGCCTACTCGTTGGCATCGATCACAAGTTTTTATGTATCCTTAAACATCTCTTAAGAGAGTAGGCCAATAGAATCTAGCTTGTAAAATTTTATAAGCACTTTAATCAATTTCAAAATGTTCTCCAAATTCAAAATCATGACATTTCTAAAAAATTAGTTTAGTTTCTTCATAAGGTACACATCTTCTCATAATAAGATCCTTGTATTGTTTATATAAATAAGGCTTATCCCAAAAATATGCTTTCGCATCATGAATGAATTTTCTTTGCTATTGAA
>NW_018252507.1:181971-183678 GCF_001263595.1 Phalaenopsis equestris
TAAAATATCACTTAATCACTTACAATATAATTAACAATATCGACATACCATGGTATTTTTCACTTATTAATATTATAGAGTTGTTCAATAGGAAAACTATCCATAATATCATTATTGATGTCAGATAATTCATGATATTCTAATCTCGACAAATGATCAGCAATTTGATTATCAGTTCTCATTCGATCAATACCCACAAAATCAAATTCTTACATCAAAAGTATCCTTCTAATTAACCTTGGTTTGACATCCTTCTTTTGCATCAGATATTTAATAGCAGAGTGATGTAATAGTTAAGTTTGGGGGATTTTGACCAAAGAAAAATATGTTGAGATTTTCATACCTATTGTACATTGATTTTGGTGATATTGCTCTTTAAAGGAAGGTATTTTGCATGTTTTTGATTTTAGGTACAAGAAATTGTCATTGGAGCAAAAAGATAAAAAATCGGTGCAATTTGGAGCAAAAACGAACAAGAAATGAAATTTTGTCCTGTCAGTTTTCGATAAGTCTTTTGATGCTTAATCTCTTTTACACTTTTTGCATATTTTTGAATGAGATTACACTTTAAAGGAAGGTTACTTTCATGTTTATTTTGTAGGGCTATCTGTTAGGAACATAAAGCAATTGAAATGGGGCAAAATGGAGCTAAAACAGAGCGAAAGGGTGGAGCTGTACAGTCTGCTCGCCGACGGCGCCCAAAACGGCGCCGACAGTGAGATTTACCCAAGAAGACCAAACAATAATAGAAAAGCTTGCCGACGAGGCCCTCGAGCCCGCCGACGGTGCCTGAGATGACTATGGACCGACTTTAGGCGGTTATGGGCCGAAATTCAATATATTTGGATGCTTTTTGAAGGATTCTTGTGGAAACTCTTCAAACTTCATCCCTACACATTAAAATATGAATTTAGGTTAAAAAGAGGGTTATTTTTGAGAGGAATGTTAGGAAAAGTGTGGTGAAAGTTTAGAGTTTTTAGAATAGGAGTAGAAATGTAGATTTCTACCCTTTTAGAGAGACTGGAGAGGGGATTTTGAGAGAATTTGTAAGGAGATATTTTAGCATTGCATGGATCTGCGGGAGACTTTGTGGGAGAGATTTTCTTCTTTCTTTCAAAGGGAAAAAACTAATTATTGTGTTCTTCATTATCTTATGGTTTTGTAAACACTTATATAGTGGATTTGGTTTAATGAAATGAAGTTTTTCGTTGTCGTTGTGTTTTCTTCTGTGATGTGTTTCTCTTACTCTCTCTTCTTGTTTGGAAATAATGGTATGAGAAGATTATCTCGTTGTTTTCATTTTACTTTTCTTTTGTAATGATTAGAATTAATGTTTAGGATTTTGTGATCCATGTTAGAAGCGGATTTAATTATCAATGTTATGGTTTTTACTTGCACTTTTTTACATTACAATAAAAGCCTTTTGTAGTGTTAAAATTCATTGTATCTGCATTAAGATCCTAGAGGGCTGTGTAATTCTCAACAAAGTAGAACCACATTCAGATTCCATGGATGGTGAAGTTCATGGGAGTTGAATGCAAATAAATATGGAAATATACTTTGATGGGCGTAGAATTGGAGATTTTAGGGTGACAGACTAAAATCCCCAATTCGATCCTATTGTTTGAGTAATGAAGTGGAAATATTAGCCCTCAGGTGAGGGGAACGTGGGAGCTCCGAAGTGAGAGCCGGCATCCTCCCAGCCAA
>NW_018252507.1:183756-189267 GCF_001263595.1 Phalaenopsis equestris
CTATTTGGCACATACAATATTTAATGCATCTCATTCCTTTACATTATCCAATTCATTACATAAGAATAGTAGTTTTTAATATCTCAAAATTCTCCAAACTATTTCATCCAAAAAAGGTTATCTTTAGAATTAATCTTTGCATTTAGGAGTAGTTATTAGTTGTGTTAAACTTAAGACTTACATTTAGGAGTATCTGTTAGTAAAACCTCTTAAATCAGACTTCCAAACTAAGGAATAATAGTAGTATATTAGAGTTTGACTAAGGACCTCTTACCTCGCTTCCCTGTGGGATTGATAAACGGGACTCCACTAGAGCCCTATATTACTTGAGTGATACATATACTTTTGTTTGAAATTGTGCTTTACAAAATAATTATAAATATATAAATCTGGGTTCCTAAATTCTTACATCTTAAAAGTTGGATCAAGTGCCGAGGATTTAAATCTTCTAGTAGTGGTGTCAAATTCGTGTAATTTTAGGTATATAAAAAGTTGCTGTCAAGTTTTTGTCGCCGCTGCAGAGGAAGCTTCGGTAAGAACTTCAGGAGAATTTTAGTTGAAGTAATTAGGCTTAGACTTGGAAAAATGTAGCGTTGTAAAAATTGTTTTTTGTGAAAAGTGTTTTTATATGAGAAAGTGTTGTAAAAAAAAATTTTGTTTTTATGAAAAATAAAGTGTTCGTGAAAATGTTTTATTGTGTTGAATATATTTCATATTTTATTTGTTTAATTGTTAATGTATTTTTTGTTATGTTGCGTATGAAAAATAAAGGATCTGCAGGAATTGTGTCTTATGATCCTGAGTTTGAAAAAAAGAAAAAAATAAAAATACAAAGAGGACTCGAAAAACTAAAAATGGAAATGGAATAATTTCAAAATAATAACTTGGAAAATCATCATACTTCATTGAGGGATTACTTAAATCCTACGACAGATGTAATTCACTCAAGTATAAAAAATCCTGTCGTAGAAGATGACTCGTTTGAAATAAATCCTAAGATTATCCAACTAGTGCAGAATAATCAGTTTGGGGGAACTCCTTTAGAGGTTCCTTATTTACACTTATCAAAATTTATAGAACTTTGTGCTATATTTCATTATAACGGTATGTCAGACGTGCTGTCAAACTAAAGCTTTTTCCTTTCTCACTAAGGGATAAGGCTACAATTTGGCTATACAAATTTGGCTATACTCATTAGCACCTGACTCTATTAAAAATTGGGAGGAGTTAACTCAGAAATTCCTAACAAAGTATTTTCCACCTTCAAGGACTACTAAAATTTTAAAAGATATTATCTCATTTTGTCATTATGAAGGGGAATCAATATACGAAGCCTGGGAAAGATATAAAGAACTCCTAAGAAAGTGTCCACATCATGCTCTGCCTGATTGGTTAGTCATTCAAACTTTTATAATGGGTTAGTAGAATCCCTTAGGTTTATAATTGATGTTGCTGCTGGTGGATCATTAATGTCAAAATCATTTGATGAAGCATATGCGTTAATTGAAAATATGGCTGCAAACAAATTTTAATGGCCCTCTATAAGGGTAAATCCTAAAAAGTAGCCAGTATTCATGATACAAATGCAATTGTAATTCTTGCATCTCAGATTGCTGCTATATCAAGGAAGTTGGACCAATTTGGATTGAACCAGCCTCAATTTACTTCAGTTAGTGAGGAAAGTTCATTAGGGAATATGATTGATTATAACTTATCAGGTGAGACTTTAAACACCATAAATAACCCGTATTCTAACTTTTACAACTCAAGTTGGAAGAACCATCCTAATTTTAACTGGAATCATACTACTGAGGGTGGAAACCAACAAAGAGAACCATTCCTAATTTTAACTGGAATCATACTACTTACGATGGAAACCAAAAATGGGAAAACTAATGAACAACCCTAAGGAACACTTCCTAACAAGATTGAGATCAACCCTAAAAAGAACACTAATGAACAAGTAGAAGCTGTCTAATTAAAAAGTGGAAGAGAGATAGAGGATGTGGTTAGAAAAGAGAAAGATGTTGTGAGAGAAACAAAGGAAACTAGAAGAAGACCTGAAAACTAGAAGACCTGAAGAACTTGTTTCTAAGGATCTAGAAAAATCAATATCTCCAACAAAAATCAGTTTAAAAAGGCCACCACCTCCATTTCCTCAAAGACTTAGACAGCATGAGTTGGATAAAAAATTTTCAACGTTCATGGATGTACTTAAGAAGTTAACAATAAATGTTCCTTTTGCTGAAGCTTTGAAACAGATGCCAGGTTATGCAAAATTTATGAAGGAGATATTAAAGAATAAAAAGGAAATTTAGGGATTACGAGACAGTTGCACTAAGTGGAGAGTGCAGCGCTATACTTCAGAAAAATTTTCCTCGGAAACTTAAAGATCATTGTAGCTTTACAATTCCTTGTGTAATTGGAAAAAAGATTATGTGGAAAAGCTTTATGTCTTTATGTGATTTATTTAGGATCGAGCATTAATGTGATGCCTCTATCTATATTTAGAAGGTTACGTTTAACTGATATTTCTCCCACTACTGTCTGTTAGCTGATCGATCTATCATTTATCCAAAAGGGATTATAGAAGATGTGCTTGTTAAAATGGATAAATTTAATGGATAAATTGACTTTATTGTATTAGATATGGAGGAAGATAAAGAAATATGGAGGAAAATAAAGATATTCCCATTATTTTGGGTAGACCTTTTCCTATTACTGGACAAGCTATGATAGATGTTCATTGTCCAAAAACTATTGAGGTACAGTTATAGATGTAATACCCAAATTTTACAAAAAAAAGTAAATTAAGTCATTTTAAAACATACCCAATTTTTTTGGTTTCCATAAAAACCTTTCATACTTTCTTTATAAAATTCTACATTTCCTTTCAATCATTTTGACATACAAAAGTTGATAATAATTTTTAAATATATAAAATTTATTTAATTAAGGCATGTATGTTCAGGAGATGTGTGAAATGATGGACTTTACCAAAAATAGTAAACTTTTAATTCCATCTGTTGAAAAATCTCATGACCTTAAAATGACTTTACCTCATACAATTTTAAAGCCTACATATTTGGTGAATTCATATACACCACCAGTCTCAATATCTTCATATTTGACTCAATCACAAGATGAATCTGAATTGAATGATGAAATCAGTAAAATATCTCTTATGAAAGAGTTATTCAAAGTCACTGAATGGATTATTCCGTGGAATACAAACAAAATGAATGAGATTCTGATGTTGGGGCAGATTATTAATGCAATTAATAGTTTCTCCCAAAGATTTTACATAGTGACTCTGAGATAAATCCTAAGGAAATGAATTATGGCAATTTAAAATTATTGAACTGATATTTAGATGAGAATCGAGGATTTGTTTCAAAAGAGCTTTGAGTTGAGAGAAAAGGACAAGGAAATTGAAAGATCAATGGAAGAAATTCCTGAAGAATTGGAAGATAATTTGAAACAGAAGAGTAGCATAAAAGATATTGATCTAGAATCTAAATTATCTAGAGAGAATCTGATCCAAAATTTGGGAGATCATGAAGTATCATAATAAGTTCCATTTTTTATAAATTTCAAAGATGATATTAATATGTAAATTGAGAAAATTACTAGACAAATATTGGATCTAGAAAGAAATATGAGGAACAAAAATATGAATCAATATGAAAAGGAAGAGCTGAAAGAAAATTTTAAATTTGAAGACTTCGTAGGAATCACAGGATCTGGAAAAGATTGGACGATTGATCAAGTATTACTTAATTGGAATTTTAATCCAGGTGGAATCATTAATTGGGCTAGCAACATTAAATCAAGTGCTTTATGGGAAGCAACCCATAGTTATCTGTGTGGTTTGATTTAGTATGCTTAAGAGTCATGATTGTTAGTGTTGTATTGTGTTTGCTTTAGTGTGAATTGATCTGTTTGCTTGATGTTTGGATTTTTAGTGTTTTGATTTGCTTTTTGTGTGTCATGAGGGAGATGATTCATTAAATTCTTATTATGGTTAGACATGTATCTTCTCTTGTAGTAGTTGGATTGACGAGTCTACTACAACTCGGGTCTCACTTGAACTTGAGTTTTACAAAAGACATTTTGAATTTTTACAGTGATAGTTCCGTCTCAATTTTGTTACTTCTTTTCTTGGACTTTGTTTTGATAGGAGTCACGAACCTATAGATGAGTAACTTGTGGATGATTTTACACTGTACTTATAACTGCTAGAGGTGCTTAATTATTGGGATATGGTGATCTCTGGTGTTGGTGCTCGAGATCCAATATATTGGGGATAATCTTATCTTTGGGTTTAGAATCTATAAAATCATTTAAAAGCACCCAATATATTTTTGTAGGGATTCTGTTAGAAATTGGAAGTAAGTTAGTGAGATGCGGTGAGATGGAGGAAGAATTAACCTCATTTATCTTGTTTGTGTGCTTGTGTTTGTGTTTATGTTACAATTTATAAGACTTGAAGACCATTTTTATATTCCAATGCTGATCCATGCTATGCTAATTAGAAGTTTGTTTAGTTAATTTCATTCTAGCATGTTTAGTTTAGATTTACTTTCTACTACATGTTTTCTATCCTAATAAATAATTATAGATGTTTTTGATAGAAATTTGTGGTAGATAGAATTTCTAAACTATTTTTCTTCCTAATTATATTTTCTACACTAAATGTTATACATGGTAAAAATCAAGTTTGGGGGTAGGAAGAAAAATGAAATTTTATAGTGAATATACTTTTTTTTAGTTTAATATTACTACATGCATATTTTAGGCTAGATTTACTTTCTTATGCTGTCATTCTAACCTGATTATGCATGTATATAAATTTGATAGGATGTTGCAGTAGCTTATACCTTTTATTACTTAGCTAGTACATTTAATTACTTTTCCTTTCTGCTAAATTTTACGGAATTCAATTGTAAAATATTTAAAAATTTTAGCTAGTAGTTTTGTACTTATTTCAAAATTTCTTTACCCAACAAATTCTCTAATGATTTATATGTATAGAAAGCTCCTAATGTTACAGACCAGGTGAAGTCGAAATTTTGAGAAGGACTGCAAAAATTTCAGAATGATGAAAATGCCTAAAATACTGAGGTTTGATTTATATTTAGAATTTTTCTTTCCACCTGTATCATTCCATATTGAAAAATTTAAGTTTGGGGGAGGGAAGAAAAAGATTAATTACTAGATGTTCTCAATTTAAATATTTTCAAAAATTATTAATATGATTTTATGTAGTGAATTTAATTCAGATAACTATATTTTGTATATATTTAAATATTATGGTAGATTTAAAGGAATATTTTCAAAATGAAAATTGATTTTGTAGATTAAGATATTTATAATAAGAGAATAGACTATAGTTAACTATTTAAAGTAAAGGAAACTATATTTTGAAGTATTAAGAATCTTGGAAATTCATTTGAGAAGAAAAGATTGGGGCGCAATGATGTAAAAGCTATGAAATATTTATAAGTTAAA
>NW_018252507.1:189286-190695 GCF_001263595.1 Phalaenopsis equestris
GGGAAAGAAAGGTGATGTTCAAAATCATTAAAGGTTATCCAGATATAATAATCCTCACTTAAAAAAAGTAAAAAGAAAGGATTGACAAAAATCTCTGAAAAGAAAAGAAAAATTTATAGGATTGACATCAATCCAATAAAAAAAGAAAAGAAAAGTTAGAATATATATATATATATATATATATATATATATATATATATAAGTGAGGAGAAGCTTTATGAGATGCCTAATAAAAAATTGACTTCACTTGAATCAATTTAAAGAAGGAGCTTTATTAGATTTTTTAAACTTGTATTGGATTATTAATAGCATTCCTAGTAAAGTTTTCATGAATTCATTTTTCATATGAATGTTTTAAATGTCCTTTATATGAAAAATTACAATAGAGCTCTTAAACTTAATGACTAGATAATCTTGTACCTATAGAGATAATTTAATTAATTTTTCTAAAAATCTCACTATGATATTTACTTAGATAAAACTTATAAAATTTCTGAATTAAAAATTTACTACAATAGATCATAACTTTTATGTAGTACTAAAATTACTTGAGGACAAGTAATAGTTAAGTTTGGGGTAAGTTTGGGGGATTTTGACCAAATGAAAATATTGACCAAAGGAAAATATGTTGAGATTTTCATACCTACTTTACACTATTTTTAATGATATTGAACATTAAATAAGGGTATTTTTGATGTTTTGTTGCAGGTATGATGAATTATGGTCATTGGACCAAGAAGATGCAAAAATAGTGCAATTTGGAGCAAAAACGAGCAAGAAATGAAATTTTGCCCTGTCACGTTTCGATAAGTCTTTCGATGCTTAATCTCTTTTACACTTGTTGCATATATTTGAATGCGATTACACTTTAAAGGAAGGCTATTTTCATGCTTATTTTGTAGGGCTACCTGTTAGGAACACAACGCAACTGAAATGGGGCGAAACAGAGCTAAAATGGAGCCACACGGAGCGAAAAGGTGGAGCTGCACAGTCTGCTCGCCGATGGCGCCCAAAATGGTGTCCACGGTGAGATTTACCCAAGAAGACGAAGAATGACAGAAAAGCTTGCCGACGGCGCCGTCGAGCCTGACGACGGGGCCCGCGGGCCGCGGGGCCGGTCGAGCCTGACGACGGCGCCCGGGACGACTATGGACCGACTTTTGGCGGTAATGGGTCAAAATTCAACATATTTGGACTCTTTTTGAAAGGGTTCTTGTGGTAAATCTTCAAACATTGTCCCTACACTTTAAAAGAACAAATTTAGGTAAGAAAAAGAGGGTTTTTTATGAGAGGAATGTAAGGAAAAGTGTGGAGAAAGTTTAGGATTTTTAGAATAGGAGTAGAAATGTAGATTTCTACCTTTTGGAGAGATTGAAGAGGGGATTTTGAGAAAGAGGGGATTTTGAGAG
>NW_018252507.1:190752-193424 GCF_001263595.1 Phalaenopsis equestris
GGAGACTTTGTGGGTTGTGGGAGAGATTTTCTTCTTTTTTTCAAAGGGAAAAATCTAAATGTTGTGTTCATCATTATCTTATGATTTTGTAAACACTTATCTAGTGGATTTGCTTTGATAAAATGAAGTTTTTTGTTGTGTTTTCTTCGTGCTTTGTGATGTGTTTCTCTTACTCTCTCTTCTTATTTGGAAATAATGGTGTGAGAAGATTATGTCATTGTTTTCATTTTAATTTTCTTTTGTAATGAGTAGAATTCATGTTTAGGATTTTGTGATGCATGTTAGAAGCGGATTTAATTATCAATGTGATGGTTTTTACTTGCACTTTATTTACATTACAATAAAGGCCTGTTGTAGTGTTAAAATTTGTTGTAATTGCATTAAGATCTGAGAGGGCTCTGTAATTCTCAACAAAGTAGAACCACGTTCAGATTGCATGGATGGTTAAGTTCATGGGAGTTGAATGCAAAAAAATAAGGAAATATACTTTGATGGGCGTAGAATTGGAGAATTTAGAGTGACAGACTAAAATCCCTAATTTGCCCCTATTGTTTGAGTACTGAAGCGAAGATGTTAGCCCTCAGGCGAGGGAAACGTGGGAGCTCCAAAGTTAGAGCCGGTATCCTCCCACCCCAACCACGGCCCAACCATGGATTCAGTAAACAAAACAAGCATAGAATTAGCCAATGTTCTTTATGCCTGGACCAAAGGATAAAGCATAGAATTGCTCTTATTTGGCACATACAATATTTAATGCATCTCATTCCTTTACCTTATCCAATTAATTACATAAGAATAGTAGTTTTAATATCTCAAAATTTTTCAAACCAATTCATCCATAAAGGGATATCTTTAGAATTAATATTTGCATTTAGGAGTAGTTATTAGTTGTGTTAAACTTAAGACTTACATTTAGTAGTATATGTTAGTAAAACCTCTTAAATCGGACTTGAAAACTAAGGACTTATAGTAGTAGATTAGAATTTGACTGACGACCTTCTACCTCGTTTCTCTATGGGATCAATAAATTGGACTCCACTAGAGCCCTATATTACTTGAGCGATACGTATACTTGCGTTTGAAATTGTGAATTTATGAAATCATTATAAATATATAAATCTTGGTTCATAAATTCTTCCAGGGTTTCTAAATTCTTGCATATTAAAAGTTGCATCAAGTTTTTGGCGTCATTGTCGGGGATTTAAATCTTCTAGTAGTGGTGTCAAATCGTGTATTTTTAGGTATGTAAAAAGTCGCTGTCAGCGTGCAAAAAACATTTAGTCCCAATTAAATAGGATCTGAATTTGTCAAAAGCATACACAATAGTCAGTACCTCTTTTTCAGTAACAGTGTAGTTAATTCAGTGTAGTTAATTTGAGTTTGAGTATCGTTAAGAGTTTTACTAGCGTAGTATATAACTTTAAAGATCTTATCATAGCTTTGTCCAAGAACAGCTTCAATAGCATAATCACTAGCATCGCACATCAGTTTGAATGGTTTCTCTCAGTTAGGTGAAACTATTATAGAGGCTGAGATTAACTTTTCTTTTTATAACTCAAAGGCATTTAAGCAGTCTTTGGTAAACTCAAATTTCTTGTCCTTTCTAAAATTTGGCATAGAGGTTTGGTAATTTTTGAAAAATCTCTAATATAACGCCTGTAAAAACCAACATGTCCAAGAAAACTTCTAACCACTCTTACATTAGTAGGAGGTGTTAATTTAGATAAAACTTGAATTTTTGCAGGGTATACTTCTATACTATTTTTCAAAATTTGATGCCCTAACAGAATTTCTCCTGCAACCATAAATTAACATTTCACCCAATTTAGAACTAAATTAGTTCTTTCACATAACTCCAAAAATTTTTCAAGATAATTTAAGCATGCATCAAATGATATTCCAAATACAGAGAAATCATCCCTAAACACTTCTATTCCATCATCAATTAACTTACTAAATATAGACATCATACATCTCTGGAATGTTGCAGGTGCATGACATAATTCGAAAGGCATTCTTTGAAAAGCAAAAGTTCTAAAAGGACTAGTAAATGTTGTCGTTTCTTGATCCTCATGAGCAATAAAAATTTCATGGTAGTCGGTATATCCATCTAAAAAACAAAAAATATTTGTGCCCATCAAGTCTATCCACTATTTGTTCTAAAAATGATAAAGGGAAGTGATCTTTCATAGTGACAGTGTTTATTTTTCTATAATCAATGCAAATACGCCACCCAGTAACTTGTCTGATAGGTATTAATTCATTATTCTCTTGTGCTTCAGCAGGTACCCCTTCTTTCTTAGGAACACAATGAATTGGAATTACCCAAGAACTGTCTGAAATAGGATATATAATTCCAGTGTCCAACCATTTCAAAATTTACTTCTTGATTACTTCTTTCATCATTGGGTTTAATCTCGGTTGGCACTATTTTTGGTGTTAGGTTTGCCCGTAAGAAGCCATCGGTCATCGGAATTGAAATCCCGTTGCTTGCTTCGGAAGGACGTTTTAAAAAACAAATTTTAGTTTTGAAAAAGATGAAGTCAAACTAACCCCATAATTTTCATAGTTTAGATGAAAGAGCGCTTTACCTCAAATCCTGTAACTATCCCGAAGGATGAACACAAGAGTTGAGGGTGAGACTCGATCAAATAAACTAAAGAAAGTTATGA
>NW_018252507.1:194906-197458 GCF_001263595.1 Phalaenopsis equestris
AATGTCATTTACCTTTCAATTTGAAAATTATGTGGGTGAAGACCCTTTAGGAGACAAATTAGTGTTATTAAGAACACTTAGCCAAATTTTAGTCCTAATTGGACTTGTGGTGTTTTAAAAGAGTTTGACTATGTTGATTTTTCTAATCCTCTTTTAACAAGTGGATTTCAACTTAAGTACACCACTAAGTCCTTAAGACCTATGTGAATGTATTCAGTGTGCGTATTGATTTTGAAAAGATTTAAAAATTTAAGTGATCATTATCAAGATCATTTTAAATATCATTTTAGGGGTGTGAAATCATCAATTTCCAAAGTCATGTCCCTAAACTCAAAAATTGATGAAATTTCCAAACTTTTGATAATTATGGGAATTATTCATTTATCTTATAATTTGACAAAGTGAAGTGGGTTTCTAGCAATTAAGCCCATTTTTTATTGCAAATCATCAAATGAGTTAACTAATATCAGAAATTACCCATTTCCCATTTTGATTAAGCCTAAATGTTCATTAAGGCAAAAATATCCAAAATTACAATTTTGCCTCTAAGGGTCCAAACTTTCATAATTTGTCAAATTTAAGTCAAATGAATTTGAATTTTTTATGTAACCTTAATAATAAGTCAATTAAGACATCAAAAGAGAAAAATGTGGATTTTCAAAATTTAATTTGATTTATATAATTATTTTCATGCAAAAATGTGCATTTGCAAGGAAAATTCCAAAAGATGGCAAGGAAAATTCCAAAAGATTGCAAGGAAAATTCCAAAAGATGATAAAGACACCTCCTAATCACTTGAAATTTTTATGTGAACTAGCCCTAGACCAGAAAGTCGTTTGGCCAAGGTTTCATAGTTTTTTGAATTTTTTGTGATTTACTAAAATTGTTTGAATTTTTGGGGATTTTAATAAAAATATAATATTTTATATTTTGAAAATTATGTTTTATATTTTTGGAAAACTTCTATGAGGTCAGGGAACCCAGAAAAATTTATTTTGTATATTTCTGATTTTTATTTTATTTCTTAGAATTATTTTGGTGAAAATTCTATTTTTAAGCCTTAAAAATCATTTTAAGGTTTAAAAATAGATATCTTTATTTTTTGACCTTGTAAAAAATATTCCAATGATTCCTAAGTGTTTAGGAATAACTTTAGAACATTTCTTTAGAACATTTTCATGAGCTTAATACTTTATAATTTTTTTATTATTTTTTAATTATTAAAAGTAACTAAAAATAACCTAAAAATCCTGTTTTTATTTTAAATATATTTTTACTTTTATTAAATCCCCCTGAAATCCGAGAACTAAAAAACTAAGTTTCATAATTTTTGGAGTTATATTTTGATTTTTAAAAATTATTTAAATTTCAAATTGGATGGTCACTTTTAAAAATCAATTAAAAATATTAAATGATTTTCAAATCCTTTGAAATTTTATTTTTGAGTTCTCTGACTCATGAGGCACAATGGAAAGCAAAAATCAATTGATTTTAGTCTTTGTGTGCTTCAAATTAAATGTTTTCAGTAAATTAGGGTTTGCTCAAAACAGTAATGTTTTGATTCTTAAAATATATGAAATTATTTCTTAAGACTACTCTGACTATAGGGAGCTTACATGAATTTTTGTAGAATTTTCTGAGTCACATACAATTTTCTATAATTATTTGAATAGAAAGTGCATAAAACCTTAGAAAATTAAGATCTCTGTCTAGAGATCTTTTATGTCTTTGGAAAAATGCTCAAATTGTGCACCTAGATAGAGGCCACAGTATATAAAAATTTGGGGTCAAGGTGATAATCCAATATGAATGGAGAATTGAAAAACCCCTAACCCTAATTCATTTTTTAAAAATAATTTATGCGTCAAATTAATGTGAAAATAATTTCATATGATTCCCCTCTGTTCACTGAGTAAGAGGGTATTTTTATTTTATTTTTATGAACTTTCTATGCAAAGATATGGACTTTTGAAGTTTAGGGGCTATTTTCTGAATTTATTAAATACCCCTATTTATTTATTCAAACCACGGGCTGACTGGATCATCGGATCCGTCAAACAGCCACGCGACACGCTTCTATTTGATGCCGC
Organism: Phalaenopsis equestris; assembly: GCF_001263595.1. Classification (NCBI taxonomy): domain Eukaryota; kingdom Viridiplantae; phylum Streptophyta; class Magnoliopsida; order Asparagales; family Orchidaceae; genus Phalaenopsis; species Phalaenopsis equestris. Next base: position 196,997 of record NW_018252507.1, read on the forward strand.
CATCTGAGTCAGCTGCCACGCGGCCCGCCATATCGTTCCAGAGGATCATCCGGCTTGATCTCCGTCATCCATTCAATACACGCGAGAATGGACGGCATCTGTTCATCGTCCCCAACGGAATGAACCCGAGTCCGTCCACACTAAAACGTTAAGATCTCGGCCCAGACTTAACCAAATCACTTCGGGTTTGATCATATGGACTCGTCTAAGTGAGAGGAACATATATATATGGTTAAGAGGCCATAAAATCAAGCTTAAGTAAATGGAGAATCAAAATAAGCTCGGGAGAATAGGGAATTTTATACCTTTGCTCTGAGAAGGGAAGCTTCGATCAGAGATGCTTGGTACGTTTGTTGGGGTCTACGGAGGCTATGGATTGAGTCCCTGGTCTTGGTGTAAAGCCTAAATATGAATTCGATCACAGTCGAATTTGGGTGTTGGTCTAGAGCTATGATGGAGGCT
>NW_018252507.1:197543-198562 GCF_001263595.1 Phalaenopsis equestris
TGTGGTGGAATTGGGAGAGGGAAATGGATTGTAATGTGCTAAGGGACTCTTAGAGAAGCTCTTTGAGGAGTTTGGGAGGCCTTGGTGAAATTTTTTTTTACCACACTATTCGTGGCCGTGGGGGGGACATTTTATAGAATTGGCCAAGGGGAAGCTTAGCTGGCCAATTGAGGGGTTAGCCCCACAGCTTAGGTGTTAAGCAGAGGATGTTAAGCAGAGGAGCTCTCAGTGTTAAGCAGAGGAGCTCTCAGCTCAATTTGGGCTGAGGTGGCTTCTTGGCATGAATTTGGGTAATGACCATGTGGGGGCTCACGGTTTTGGGCTTTAGCTTGGGTTAAAGTGGTTAACCAAGGGTTGGGTCATGGTTAAAGCTTATAATGAGCAGTAAAAATGGCACCTTAAAAATGGCACCATAGAGTAAGAGTATTGACATATGGTATAGCAAGTACTTTGATTTAACCTTATCTATATCCCTTTAAAAATTAAAAAAATAAATTTTTTACCCATGAGATAAATATCAAGCTTAACCATGGGTTGGTGGCTAGTTTTAAACTCAACTCTAGAGTCTAGGATGAGTTAAGGTAAGGCTCATTTGACCATACCAAGCTCAATTGGTTTGGATTTGGTTAGCATGTCAATTGGCCCAATTAAATATGGAATTTGGTGTAAGATATCATAAGGAACAACTTTCATGAAGGGTGAAAGTCATTTTAAGGTCAATTGGTTAATCAACTTGGTGGATTTTTGATTTTTGATCAATTTGAATGGGTTTGGATTTAGACCTAAATTAAGCATGTAGGGCTAAACTTGGGTCAAACTTGGGCTAGCTTTGGGCTACGTTTAAATTGATTGTTGTGTTTGATGTAAAAAATCATGATGAACAACTTTCATGAAGGATGAAAGTCATTTTGAAATCAATTTGGCAGTGAATTTAGTGGATTTTAATGAAATTTGGATTTAGACCCAAATTAGGCATATGGGGCTAATTTGGGTCAAACTTGAGCTAGCTTTGGACTAAG
>NW_018252507.1:202945-203929 GCF_001263595.1 Phalaenopsis equestris
CTCTGTATATAATTTCAATCCCTCCAGAATATTAACATAATCTCCATCGACTATTTCAAAATGTTCAAAAACATTGCATTTAACTTTATGTATTTTTGCAAGCTCGACTCTGTTTGGATATGCTGGATAACGGGCTTCATCATTTAACCGATTATTAATGATTGGTTGTCGTGTTAATGGTGGTATTATTTCCACTGGATTACACGCCTCAATTTGAATTGGCGCATGAAAAATGTCCCATGGATGATGTTGAACTGTGTTTGTATCATCGATCGGCAAATCATCATATCTTATCAATTCATTGGCTGATGAGTAATCATCATAAATACCATATTATCCCAGATGTAAGACATTGCAACCTGGGCATTCTACAAAAGCTCCTGTAGAATGTCCTTGTTCAAGTGTTGCAGAATGGCAAGTGGAACATACCGAACTGGAATTGGAGTGAATTCATGCTGTTGATGGTTCCGGACGCTGTACTGATTGTACTTCATCCTCTGTCAACGGAAGACTGTCAGAAGACTCCCTCATGTCGACATTATACATGTATCCTTCTGGGATTGCAAATAACTTTGCTTTTTCTTTCTACGCTTTGGTAAGAGCTCTTTATTTTCTTCGATCAACATTTCTTTGCTGAGTCCTACACAATGAGGCGAAAAGTATTTTCTGATTGTCAGCAACTATCAAATTTCCTGCCGAAGTAGCTATCATGTAAGGCAAACGGTGGCTTGGCCCTTCCATTGGATCTTGTTCTTCAATAATTTCTTTCCCTTTTGAGGAGGAGAGAATCCTGGTGCTGAATTTGAGCAATGAGGGCAATCCCACTTTTTCTTGTTCTCCAACAACATCCATTAGTGAATTTTCATATTCTACGTTGATATCATCAAATTGCGTATCGAAGTTGATTATTCCACCTTGCGGTACATCTTCTTCATTTAAAGCGAGGTTTAAACTGTCTTTGAAGGCAATGTCTTTGAAGGCAAA
>NW_018252507.1:204318-204736 GCF_001263595.1 Phalaenopsis equestris
GTTGGTAGGCTCCTCTGGCGTAGACCTTCTCAATGAAAAATGGTCCCTCCCAAGTCGGCTCAAATTTTCCACCTATCTTGCCACATGCAAGAATAGGCCTTTTGAGCACAAGTATGAGATCACCAATTTTTAATGTCCTTGGGCAAACCAATTTGTCATGAGCTTGTATCATCTTTTCCTCGTAAAGCTCTGGGTGTTGTTATGCTTCTAGTAATTTTCCTTCAAGACTTTTTAATTCATTAAGTCTGAGTTTTGCACTTTCTTCTATTTTAAGTTGATTGGCGACAACGAATCTGAGAGACCACAGTGTTTGTATTTCTAATGGTAGTACAACCTCTAACCCGTACACGAGCATGTAAGGTGTACATTGAGTGGGAGTTCTGAATGTCGTTTGGTAGGCCCACACACAGAGCTTCTA
>NW_018252507.1:204779-205231 GCF_001263595.1 Phalaenopsis equestris
CGTTTATTTTCATTGAGTATTCTGTACAAGTGTTTTGTTGAAGTTTTGTTGAAGGCTTCAGCTAACCCATTTGCTTTCGGATAATAAATTGTGGAGTATCTCCAGTCTATCCCGTGTTTTTGGATAAAGTTGTTGATTTTTGTGCGCTTAAAAGCTGTCCCATTATCAAAGATAATTCTTCACGGTACACCAAAAAGGTAAACGATTTGGTCTTTGAAAAACTGTAGGTCATGCTGAGCTGTAACCTCTCGTAGTGGAATTGCCTATGCCCATTTAGAGAAGTAGTCTGTTGCTGCAAGTATGAATCTATGTCCTTTGGAGGATGGAGGATCTATCGGACCCACTATGTCCGTACCCCAACACTCAAATGGCCACGAGGCAATAGTTGGGTGTAGCACATTCGGTGATTGGTGTAAGACCACTCCGTGTATTTGGCACTGATGACATTTTTT
>NW_018252507.1:205366-206169 GCF_001263595.1 Phalaenopsis equestris
TCTGCTCAAGCACCGTAGCCACATTTGATCGAATGACCTTTTATAGAGAACACCATTTATGAGAGCGTATGACAAAGCTCTCTTCGTAATCTGGTTTGCCTCGGACTTATCCTCTGGCAGCTTTCCAGTATGCAAATACTCCATCAATGGCTTCTGCCAGTCTTCGTTGATATTTACAATCGCATTTATTGTGTCTTCTTTTCCGAGTTTATGTAGGGTTTCCATGTCAATCTTTTATAGAACTTGTTTGCCCTGTACTGTGATTTCTATGGAATCCTTCGGGGGACATGCCAATTCTTTAGCGAGTTTTGCTAGAGCGTCCGCATGCGCATTATCTGCCCGAGTAATCTGATAGAAAGTCACGTTGAGAATCTGCTCCAACAGTTTCATCGTGTACTGGTAATATTCTAACAATTTGGGCTTTAAAATTCTATATTGTCCAGCAATTAGTTGAATGATGAGTTGGGAGTCACCGTAGATGGTAATATCTTTTATGTCCATTAAGATTGACAACTCTAATCCTGTAATCAAAGCTTCATATTCTGCTTCATTATTGGTGCAGGGCTCTGTCAGGTGGTACGAGAATCTTAGCATACCCTTATCTGGAGTGATGAAGATCAAACCAACGCCTGCTTTTCCTGGTATGATTGTACCCGAACTTTTGTCTTTTCTGGCTGAAGAAGCACCATCAAAGTACATCTCCCAGTGTGGCATACTGGAGGAATCCGTATGTAGAATTTGTTCGTCCGGTAACTCGTCATTGAGTGGGGACCCAGCTGGTAGCGGGTGTGCAGCAAGAAAGT
>NW_018252507.1:206442-208701 GCF_001263595.1 Phalaenopsis equestris
TAAAGTCGCGGTATAAAGTATCAAAGGTCTCCCTGGGATAGGGGCTGCCAAAACAGGAAGTGTCATTAAATATTGTTTAACATCCTCAAAAGCCTGCTGACATTTTTCTTCCCAAATAAATTTGGCGTACTTATTAACCAATGCCGAGAAAGGCTGACACCTACCTGAGAGGTTAGAAACAAAGCGTCTCAGATATGCCAACTTCCCCTGAAAGGAACGTAATTATTTCAAAGTTTTAGGGGGAGGCATTTCCAAGATAACTTTAATCTTCTCCACGTCGATCTCGATTCCCCGATGACGAACAAAAAATCCAAGGAACTTCTCAGAAGTGACACCAAATGCGCACTTTAGGGGATACATCTTGAGATTATATTGTTGTAAACGTTCAAAAACGATCCTCAAATCATACAAATGGTCTAATTTTTGTTTACTTTTGATGATTAAATCATTCACGTAACATTCTACTTTATTGTGAATGAGGTTATCAAAAATCCTTATCATTGCTCGTTGATATGTTGCTCCGGCATTCTTCAAACCAAACGGCATTACTGTGTAGCAGAAAATTCAGATCGGTGTTCTAAAAGCTGTAAGTGCTTCATCTTCAGCAGCCATCTTTATTTGGTTGTTCTTGATAATTCGTCCATGAAGGAGAAGATTTCATGTGTTGAAGCAATATCCACCATCATTTCTGGCATTGGTAGTGGAAACTCATCTTTTGGACATGCTTTATTCAAGTCTCTGAAGCAACACAGACTCGTATCTGTCCGTTTTTCTTTTTAACTGGAACAATATTAGCTATCCATGTGGGATATTATTCTTCTCGTATGAAATTAGCATTTATCAATTTCTTTACTTTCGCGATGACTTGCTGTTCAATTTCGAGGTGCATTCTCCTTAGGGCTTGTTTTATTGGGGATATTTCTTTGTCTATCTCGAGTTTATGAATTGCAACTTCCATTGACAGTCCTGACATTTCATCATAACTCTAGGCGAAGCGATCTTTGAATTCTGTTAACAATTTGACCAACTCTGAAGATTCTTCATTATTGAGTAGAGAACTTATAAATGTTGGTTGGGGATGTTCTTCAGTCCCGAGATTTACTTCTTTTAGCTCATCGATAGTTGATTTGATTTTTTCCTCAAATTCTGGAGGAGCATCTTCCACTAGCTGATCGGTAGAGTCATCCCACATATTGAGGCAATTCTCACCAAAAACAACCATGCAAAATTCCGAATCATCGACTGGTCCCACTGTACCAAATTCGAGACCCTCTTTTGATTTTGGAGTGCGATTTTTAGCATTCCATAATTTCTCAAAAAATTATAGTTTATCTTTTGACATTTGCCTAGGTAAATGTCCCTATTGAATTAACTTTTGCACATAAGGCGAGAAATAACCAACATTTTCTTAGGTAAATGTCCCTGTTGAATTAACTTTTGCACATAAGGCGAGAAATAACCAAAAGGTAATTCCATTAATTCATTAGGATCATCCAAATTTACATGATTTTCAGAGTTTACAGGAGTAGAAGCACAGTAAAACTTGATCGGCTTTGAACCAGCACAAGGGACTTCCTTAACCTCTAAACTCTCTACCTTTTGGGGAATGATCGGAGTGAGGTTCAAGGTGTTCACATAGTGGTTTATCCGATCGTGCATCATCTCATATTCGCTTTTCTCATCAACTTCTAAGGAGATCCTGTACTGAGGTTTCTTTTGTTTTGCCATCATTATTTCATCTTCAGAACTGTCTTCATCACCGATGTTGATGATCAGCTTAGTCATTTCAACAATTGTATTGGCTCTTCTTCGTTCACGTCCCCGGCTTCGATCTCGAGTGCGTGAACTAGAAGAACCTTCACCATCATGTTGTAAGGAGGTAGTTGAATGGTCTCCTTTTTGTTCTTTTTCTGAATTTTTATTTGTTGTAACTTCTCGGGAGAAGACGGTTTTCTTTAGAAGTGTATAATAAATGAAGTGTATAATAAGTAGCATCTTCATGAATGCCAACCTCATGTACTGAAAATGGCTGTAGATCTCCTTTAATGCAATATTCTTGTTTTTCTTTGCAGTATTTGATGCGTTGGTGTAGAGACGATGGAACCTTGTTGTTTCATGAATCCAAGGTCGACCAAGTAGAGCGTTGAAAGAGGTCTTGGCGTCGATGATATGAAATTTAATGATTGTTACTAGATTGTTACTAGTTATAAGTAATGTAATTGATCCAAGGGCTCTTTCTCCCTTCTGGTTGAATCCTCT
>NW_018252507.1:208711-209428 GCF_001263595.1 Phalaenopsis equestris
TTGGTTGTATCATCTTATCGGGGATGAGTCGGGGATGAGCTCTTGCATGTCGAAGTCAAAATATGCTAACGTTTGTAGACTCATCAAGTTAAGAGATGCTCCAGGATCCACTAAAACACTATACAACACAAATTTGCCGATGTTGACGGAGATATAGAGTGGTTTGTTGTGGTCGGCTGTACCGAGTAGTAAATCTTCATCTGTGAAGGTTACTCCAGATTGTTCTCTCAACAGGCAAACTTCATCTGAGGATGTGCTGGCCAACTGAGCTAAGAAAATCTCTGGATCTGTAACCAGAGCTTCCCTCATCTCCTTTGACTGGATTAGAGCTTCATAGATGCTTAGTCGGGCCGTCAACTTCCTAAGATGTGCCAGCACGTTGTAATCCACTTTATTTGTTCCTGTGGCTTTATCTTGATCATGTTGTTTTTCCACTGGTGGAGGTGGAGGTAACTCTTCTTGAATTACAATTTGTTTTCCTTTATCCGTTGGAGCTATTCTTGAAGGTAACACTTTTCTGCTCCTTAAATTTATTTCTGTGATTTCTTCTTAAGATGTTGCTGTTGAATCTTCGAATGTATCTTGTTTATCAAAAAGTTCCAAGTTGATTATTAACGGCGTGCCATGGCACTTGAGGATTGGTTCCTCACTTTTGGTACTGTCGAAAGCAGTATCGTCGAAGTCTTCTTTAGTATTGAACGTATTAGACTCAAGTAT
>NW_018252507.1:209608-211219 GCF_001263595.1 Phalaenopsis equestris
CAACAAATCTAGTAAAGGCAGCCCCTATCCTACCCCTAGTGCTATCAACAAAATTCTTCTTTTTCTTTATCTTCTTGGATTTTGATGACGATGGTTCGTGTGACGAAGTTTCCATTTCTGATCTGACAGACTGAAGATTCTGATAAAGATTCTGATATGTAGTCTGGAAGTGTTCTGGATTTGTTTTATCATTTTCTTGGAGGATTTGCTCCATGTTGTATCTCATCCATCTTTGGTAGATGAGGAAGATCCTTCTGATGATTCCTGTATATAATCCAGGACTTTCTTGAACTTGTTCCAAGTTGAACTCCATCCATCCTTTTTAGTGTATGGATCAAGTTGGGAGATTGGCTCAGCCGAAATCACATTTATTGAACCTTTTTCAGGTTCTTTTGAATATTCTTTCACGATAAAGATATCCACTTCTTTAATGTTCTTCTCAAGCCAATCCTTGAAAACAAAACATTCTTCAATTGTATGCCCCAACATTCTGTGATACGGATAGTAATTTGGCTCATTTTTCTTATTAACTTCTTCAGGCTTCTTTGGTTCTGGAAGTATTTTGAATTCTGGATTCTTCATCAGACTTTTAAACATTTTGGAGATAGCTTCATTCTTAAAAGGATATACTATCACCCGTCTTTCTGCGAAGGATTCCTTTCTTCTTTGAGACGGCTCTCCTTGAAATGGTTGTTGACTAGATTGGCTAGTCTGTTTATGAGTTTGTTGAGATGAAGGTGGACAAGGATTTTCTGCATATATCTTCATTGGTTGCTTTCCTTTATCGACGGTTGCAACTGTCCCAGATTTCTTTTGAAAGGCCTTGGTTACTTTTGCCTTTTCACTAGAATCCATATGTTTAATATCTTCTTGAAGACTACTAGCTTTCTTTAGTAGCTTCTCGAAGGTTTTGATGGTGAGTCCCTTGAGCATGAAAGCTACTGGTCCATGCATGCTTCTGAGTAGAATCTCAATTGCATGATGTTCCTGTAGTTGTGGTTCACATTTCATGTTGAGGTTTCTCCACCTCAAAATGTAATCTACCAGAGTTTCTCCAGATTTTTGTTTTTCCATCATGAGTTCTCCAATAGAAACATGACGTTCCACACCGGTGAATCTTTTTACAAATAACTGTTCCAATTTTGTAAATGTTTTGACCAAATTGTTGGGCAAATCGGCATACCAGTCAAAGGCAACTCCTGCTAAACTGGTGACAAACTGTTGGCAAAGCAAGACTTCATTACTTCTTGTAATACCACAATTAGCTCTAAAATGTGCTTGATGCTGTCTGGGATTTCCGGTCTCATCAAATATTCTGAAGCTCGGAGGCGCAAAACCCTTAGGAAAGGGTACGGTGTCAAATTCCTCTAGGTAGGGTCTACCCTTTAGAATTAATGCACCTCCTTTGGATTGTACGAAGGTGTCACAAACTTGTTCAACCATTTGTTTGAAATCTTTTTCAGGGATGGTTGTTGATGTAAAATCTTTTCTTGGTTTCTCTTCTTTATTGGTTGAGGTTACCTCTCTTCTTTCTTCTGCAATGTGTATAACCTCTGGTCGATTGACATCTGGAGATGCTGACTGCGGTGTTTGTGACTGACCTTGGATTAC
>NW_018252507.1:211243-212048 GCF_001263595.1 Phalaenopsis equestris
TTTTTCTCCAATGAACTGACATATTCATCTTTTTGGAGAAGGGCTCTTTTCATTTCTTCAACGACATTTTCATCTCGTGAGGATGCAGAAGCTCTTGTTTCAACACCATGGATATCCATGAAGTTTTCTTCAAGATAGTCATTGTAATCAAAGTCTTCATCGTCTTCACTTATGGAGACTCCATGTTCTCGAGCTAACTCATAGATCTCATCTCGAAGTTTTTCGACTTTCTCTTCAATTCGTGATATATCACTTACTCTTGGAGAACCTTGTGGGGTTTCCTTCTCCATTTCAGTGGTAATAATTAAAATAATATTAGATACTTCAGATTCTAATTTTATTTCCAAAAAATTATATATGCTTTTTAAATATAAATTTATTTTATGTATTTTATTAAATTTATATTAGATTAGTTATATACTTTAAGAAGATGACCAACCATTCTTAATTTTGACGCCGTGAGTTTAATAATTGTTGCATTTACATACAATTCACGAGAGATTGACAAAGTAGCAGCAATCTTTTGGACATTTTCGTGTCCATCGTTATTCATAAAAAGATAGAATTTGCCTCCTGTCAGTAGTGGATATATTTCTGGTAATTCTTCTTCCTTCTGATGAGACTCCTCTTCAGTAGGTATTTTCTCAGGGATCTGAATTTTAGTTGCTTTTCGGGCTTTCCTGTTGTGGTTTCTTCTCTGAGACCGGGTCAACGGTATAGTCTTCGAACTTGATCCGATTTCGAAAGTTGAAGGTAAGGCACCTAACCCTTCTGTCGGATTTTCTATTATCACGATTTCTTTTCC
>NW_018252507.1:212100-212808 GCF_001263595.1 Phalaenopsis equestris
TTTTCTTGTGAACAGGAAAGTCATCAAGGGAGTTCAAGTTGAGTTCAGCGGCTGGCTCTTGTACTTCTGGAGCAGCAACTTTCACAACAACAAAAGGAGCCTTCCCGAGGGTAACCTCAAGATCTTCAAATCCTGTTCCAAACTTGATGGTAGTAGCAACGTTGCGGGCCTCACGACTTGTTGGCAGGTTGCAGGTGAATGTTAGTGTTGGGTAGGTCATTACAGCAACTTTGCAAAAGAAAGTGCTGGGGTTAATTATATGGCCAAAGTGTTGTAGTTTTAGCGCAAACACTAAAGCTAACAAAGGGAAGTCTAAAGACCGGGACCAACTTTACACAACGCCCAGGCGGAACTAGTCCACCTACACACTTATTGGGGGTCCGACCCATATAAAGATCAGAATGTCCTTAATGGCCTTCTGAATCACTCTGCCCAAAGATGGTTGAACAGATGATCCTGAAGTTCAAAAGAGTTGATTGTACTTTTCCAAGACAGAAATGGGTAAAGTATGCCAACGGAAGAAAGGTAATCTTTATTCATGAGGGACATGAATGCATTACCGATGTATGAAGATATTTTTTTTTTGATTTAAATGGAGAGAGAGCTAATCTCCAGTGGAGTCGCCAGAAGCTGTCGGTACTATTTTTGGTGTGGGGTTTGCCCGTAAGAAGCGGTCAGTCATCGGAATTGAAATCCCGTTGCCTGCTT
>NW_018252507.1:217963-218558 GCF_001263595.1 Phalaenopsis equestris
TTGGCAAAGTGAAGTGGGTTTCTACCAATTAAGCCCATTTTTTATTGCAAATCATCAAATGAGTTAATTAATATCATAAATTACCCATTTCTCATTTTGATTAAGCCTAAATGTTCATTAAGGCCAAAAGATCGAAAATTACAATTTTGCCCATAAGGGTCCACTTTCAGAATTTGTCAAATTTAAGTCAAATGACTTTGAAATTTTTATGTAACCTTACTGATAAGTCAATTAAGATATCAGAGGAGAAAATGTGGATTTTCAAAATTTTATTTGATTTATATAATTATTTTCATGCAAAAATGTGCATTTTCAAGGAAAATTCCAAAGATGATCAAGACAACTCCTAATCAATTGAAATTTTTATGTGAGCTTGCCCTAAACCATAAAGTCATTTTTTTCAAAAATTTCATAATTTTTTGAATTTTCTGTGATTTATTAAAATTGTTTGAATTTTGGGGATTTTAATAAAAATAAAATATTTTATATGTTGAAGAATATGTTTTATATTTTTGGAAAATCTCCCTGAGGTCAGGAAACCCAGAGAAATTTATTTTGTATTTTTTTATTTTTATTTGATTTTTAAGAATTATTT
>NW_018252507.1:218687-219940 GCF_001263595.1 Phalaenopsis equestris
TTTTATATTTTTCTGATTTTTATTTGTTTTTCTAGGATTATTTTAGTGAAAATTCTATTTTTAAGCCTTAAAAATCATTTTAAGGTTTAAAAATAGATATCTTTATTTTTATACCTTGGAAAAATATTCCAATGATTCCTAAGTGTTTAGTAAATACTTTGGAACATTTCCATGAGTTTAATATTTTATAATTTTTTTATTATTTTTTAATTATTAAAAATAATTAAAAATAACCTAAAAATCAAGTTTTTATTTTTAATATATTTTTATTTTTATTAAATCCCCCTAATATCAGAGAACTCAAAAAATGAAGTTTTATAATTTTTTGAGTTATATTTTGATTTTTAAAATCATTTAAATTTCAAATTTGATGGTCACTTTAAAAAATTAATTAAAAATATTGAATGAGCTCCAAATTCTTTGAAATTTTTTTTGTGAGTTCTATGACTCATGAGCCATAGTGGAGAACAAAAATCAAGTGATTTAAATCTCTGTGTGCTTCAAATTAAATGTTTTAAGAAAATTAGGATTTGCTCAAAACAGTGATATTTTGATATATAAAAATCATAAAATTATTTTGTAAGACTACTCTGATCATAGGAAACTTACATGAATTTTTGTAGAATTTTCTAAGCCACATAAAATTTTCTATAATTATTTGAATAGAAAATACTTAAAAACTTAGACAATTAAGATCTCTCTCTAGAAATCTCTTATGTCTTTGAAAAAATATTTAAATTGTGCACCTAGATAGACGCTACAATATATAAAAATTTGGGGTTAAGGTGATAATCCAATATGAATGGAAAATTAAAAAACCCCTAACCCTAATTTATTTTTTAAAAATAATTTATGCGTCAAATTAATGTGAAAATAATTCCATATGATTCTCCTTTGTTCAGTAAGAAAGAGGGTATTTTTGTTTTATTTTTATGAATTTTCTATGCAAAGATATGGATTTTTGAAGTTTAGGGGCTATTTTCTGAATTTATTAAATACCCCTATTTATTTATTCAAACCACGCGCTGACTGGATCATCGGATCCGTTGAACAGCCACGCGGCACGCTTCTAATTGACGCCGCCTTCTGAGTTAGCTGCCACGTGGTCCGCCATATCGTTCTAGAGGATCATCCGGCTTGATCTCCGCCATCCATTCAATACACACGAGAATGGACGACATCCGTTCATCGTCCCCGATAGCCTTAACCGAGAGCCGTCCAACTTAAAACCTTAATATCTCTCTCATTTCTTA
>NW_018252507.1:220892-266386 GCF_001263595.1 Phalaenopsis equestris
TTTGGTGTAAAACATCATGATGAACAACTTTCATGAGGGATGTAAGTCATTTTGAAATCAATTTGGAAGTGAAATTTGTGGATTTTGATGAAATTTGGATTTAGACCCAAATTAGGCATATGGGGCTAATTTGGGTCAAACTTGATCTAGCTTTGGTCTAACCTCAAATTGATTGTTATGTTTGGTCACAAATGACCTCACAAAGGATTTTCAACAAAAATTGGATGCCAATTTGAGGTTTAGGGCATTCAATTGTTGAGAATTTGAGTGTTAGCCAATTTTGGGGCTAATTTGGGGTTTTGGATTTAAACCAAATTAGATGATCAAAAGGTTTTACCAATGCAAATTTATGGTCAAATTTGATGTAAAATACTGCTATGAGGCAAATACAACATTTCTTTGGGCCAATTGGCATGATTATAAGTCCAATTGATGTGATTTGGTCATTTAGCCAGGGTATTGTGAGGGTATGGTGAGGGTATTGTATACCTTAGCTCCAAACCAACACCCAGGGTCAATCTTAAGGCCAAGTAGCCCTATAGGAACTATCCTTGAGTTTCCTCATAATGATCTTACCTACTAAGTGCTAGAGGTTAGAACCAATATGTGGAACTTCAAGTTGAGTAAAGAGAAGAGTTTTGAGTCTCTAATGGTGAGGGTACCTTTTCTAGTTTTCTACGACTAGTCAGTAGGAAAGTCCTATGGCAGGACCTAGGCTACTAAAGAAATTTCTAGACCTCAACAAAAAGTGAGGTCAATAATCTCCTTTGTGAATCAACTCTTGGTTTATATTATTCATCCAGTATAATTCTGTGCATACAGATCGAAGGACTAATTCCTTTAATATCAGCTAAGGTCCAACCAAAAGCTTTCTTATATCTTTTTAATGTATCTAAAAGTATTTTCTCTTGCAAATCATTTAAATCTGAAGATATAATAATAGGTAATGTAGATGAGTTCCCAAAAGCACATACTTCAAGTGGTTAGGTAATATTTTCGACTCAAGTTCAAGTGGTTTTATAATTGATGGAACTAGATTCTTATCAGCATTTCCTATAATATCCAGCATCTCAAATCATTCTTAAACATAATCTAATTATTCATTTTCTATTTCATCCAAAATAACTTCTTCTTTCTTTTCAAAATTTTTTTTCTCTTCAAAATATTCTTTAAAATGCTCGTTCAATAGATGTTCACTAATTTCCTTGTAAAAACATTCATTATCTCTTTCAACAGTAAGGTATTTCATAGATTTCACAAAGTTAAAAGTCACTTCTTGATTATTAACTCTCATAGTTAATTTATTAACTCTCATAGAGTCACAATCACCGCAGATGACACTTCCTAAAATGAACCAACTAGAAACCATTCATGTTGCAGATGAAAGAAAAAATTCACCTCTGATAAACAATTGAAGAAATACTCTGTCCAAAGCGTCGTACCATAAAATGAATTTAAACAAATGGTTGAACAATTTCGGGAGGCCTTAACCTAGTCTAAGGGTGGTGCATTGATTTTAAAGGGTAGACCCTACTCAGAGGAGTTCGATGTTATACCCTACCCAAAGGGTTTTGTGTCACCAAACTTTAAGATATTTGATGGGACTGGAAATCACAGACAACACCTAGCAAAGCATGGCACATTTCAGAGCAAGTTGTGGCAATACTGAAGGTAACGAAGCCTTGCTTTTCCATCAGTTTGTCAGTAGTCTGTCCGGGATAGCGTTTGTTTGATTGGTATGTTTAGTTGCTCAACGGATCGGTGAGGACATTTGATGAGTTAGAACAGTTGTTTTTTAAAAGATTTATCGGAGTTCAGCATCATGTTTCTATTGGAGATCTCGTGGTAGAAAAGCAAAAGCCTGACGAGACACTAGTAGATTTTATTTTGAGGTGGAGAAATCTTAGCATGAACTGTGATTAGTTGCTCAACGGATCGGTGAGGACATTTGATGAGTTAGAACAGTTGTTTTTTAAAAGATTTATCGGAGTTCAGCATCATGTTTCTATTGGAGATCTCGTGGTAGAAAAGCAAAAGCCTGACGAGACACTAGTAGATTTTATTTTGAGGTGGAGAAATCTTAGCATGAACTGTGAGCCTCAACTACAAGAACAACATGCAATTGAGATTTTACTCAAAAACATCCATGGACCAATAGCTTTCATGCTTAAGGGACTCACTATCAAGTCTTTTGAGAAGTAACTCAGCAAAGCTATCAATCTGCAACAAGAAGTCAAGCATATGGATTCTCATGAGAAGGCCGAGAAGTCTAGGATAACCATTATATTTGAGAAGAAATCTCAGACAGTTGGTGTGGTTAGCAATGAAAAATGACAAATACAAATACAAGCCGAACAACGTCAATAAACTCTTCCAACATCCTCGCGAGAATATTCAGCAATCATGTCAGCAGAGACCTTAACAAACATATGAAATACAAGTTCCAATCATGAACACTCGATCAAATAGGATATATTCTTTTAAAGATGAAGCAACAAAAAAGATGTTCCACAGTCTGATCAAAGTCCCGAGTTCAGGTTACCCAAGCTAAAGAAGCCCGATGAAGCTAACAAGAAAGGACATCCGAGATATTGCCCGTACCACAGCGGACACACCATAGAGGAGCGTTGCAGTTTCAAAGACTTGCTCGAGGAGAACTTCAAGAATAGGGACGTAACGATCCTGGAAGAATATTTGAAAGAATCCTGAAAGAGGTTCTATCAATATGATTTTGGTCGATCTGTTCCAACCTATTCCTATGCAACTGCCAATGAATGAAATGTCTTTTGGCTACTATTGTACTACTTTTGTTGTTGAAAGGGATATTAGCAGAATTAATGTTTTTCATTCCCTTCCCTCCCACTGCAATAAATAAAGAAAAAAATTGTTTTTTTCTGAACTATTTAATGTTTGGAAAGCATGGTTATCAAAACATTCAGAGTTCATAAACAAGACAATCGAGAAAGGAGTAATCAAAGATAAAAATTCCTGCATCATGAAAAAAAAACTATGACTTCAAGGGAGAAGGAAATTAATGAACTAGTAACTGAGTCATCCACTTTAAAGAAGTTGGACTGGTCCCTAAGTTGATTTCAAAATAAGATAGTGTGATTGAAATACGAATAGTTGACTTGGGATATCACGAGCCTTTTAATTTCTTGCCACGTGACTGGGTCATGGCTTTCAAATGAGTTATAATATCACAAAATTCGACTTCAGAAACATTTGAGGATTATTAGTCAGGGGAATTTGGATATTCAAAATATTTAAACGAAATATGTTTCACCAGATATAGTAATTCTCAGAAAATAAAGAGAGCAAAAAAAATTGTTGTGTGAAAATTCCGCGAGAAGAAGCTTGAGGTGAGCTTATAATCAAAAATTGGTGTCTGAATTAAAGCATTCAAAATCTTTAAATGATGCTCTACCAGATATAGTAATTCTCAACAAAACATGGGGAAAAGAAAAAAAAAGAAAAAAAAATGGATTATGTGGAAAGTTTGACGCAAAAAAAAAATCAAAGCAAAAAAAAAGTCTCCCTGAGAAGAAGCTTGAGGTGGACGTATAATAAAAAATTGGTGTCCGAGTCTCCCCTGTTTTATGAAACTTAAAATGCTCTCTTAAGAAAATTCTTCTGATATTATATTCAAGAAAAAGTTCAACGATCTTGAGTCTTTTGGTCGGTTATTAATTGACTCTGAAATATCTTTGGAAAACAAAAAATGTTTTGATCACACGACCAAAATTCTAAATTATACTTATGCTCAAAAAGAACAAATTAAAGAAATGAGGATAATATTAGTAGTTAATAGAAATTCAAACCTGAAGTCATATCCTTCAGTGTCCGACAAATACAACTCCAACTTCAACAATCTTTATAGAATCTGCAACAAATCAAATGATGACTGCTACAAATGAAGCTACAAACTTGCGGCCTCTTCAGCCGTGGTATCCATGAAAATAACGCATCTGTTATGTGTACTTGAAAGAATATAGTTCTGATGGTACTTTAAGGATGTGTTATTTTCTACACTTATCATTTGTAAGTGGACGATACTTCAAGAAGTAGTTTGCCTTGCAATGTTTCAGAGACCAAAGACTCATTCTTTGAAGCTTAGACATCGTGCATGTCAGAAATTGGGTCCAAATCATAACAAAAAGAAAAGAAAATGATAAATTTCTTGAGTTCGAGGTTTCTTACTATTTTCTTGTGTAGCGCAACTACCTTTGTCTGAACTAGTTTTCTTCACATCCTCGCAAAATTTCACATTATGCACAAAATCTCACAAAGTTTCACAATTTTTCCTCACCAATGTCAATCTTTGCAAATTCTACTAGTTTCCCATGAATTTGAAGTTTCCCATGAATTTGAAGTTTCCCATGAATTTGAAGCATAATATTCTAGAGGTTGAGGATTCCACATCTGATTCTGCATTGCTTTAGGAACTCATCCTATCGCAATCTTTCCAATCAAATTCTAGAGGTTGAGGATTCTACATCTGATTCCGTGTTGCTTTAGGAGCTCCTCCTATTGCAATCTTTTAAATAAATTTCTAGAGGTTGAGGATTCTACATCTGATTCCACGTTGCTTTAAGTTCTCATCCTATCGCAATCTTTCAAATCAAATCTAGAGGTTGAGGATTTTACATCTGATTCTGCGTTGTTTTAGGAGCTCCTCCTATCGTAATGTTTTAAATTAAATTTCAGAGGATGAAGATTTTACATCCAATTCCTTGTTGTTTTAGGAGCCCCTCCTATCGCAATCTTTCAAATAAAATTCAAGAGGTTGAGGACTTAACATCCGATTACGCGTTGCTTTAGGAGCCCCTCTTATCGCAATCTTTCAAATTAAATTCCAGAGGTTTAGGATTTTGTATCCAATTTTGCGTTTTCTTAGAAGTTCCTCCTATCGCAATCTTTTAAATCAAATTCCAAAGGTTAAGGATTTTACATTCGATACTGTGTTGCTTTAGGTTCTCATCCTATTGCAATCTTTCAAATCAAATTCTAGAGGTTGAAGATTTCTTATTCGATATCGCAATGCTTTAGGAGCTCCTCCTATTGCAATCTTTCAAATCAAATTCTAGAGATTGAGGATTTCACTTCCGATACCGCGTTTCTCTAGGAGCTCCTCCTATTACAATCTTCCAAATCAAATCCTACAATATACAAGAGGTTGAGGATTTTATATCCAATTCCGCGTTGCTTTAGGAGCCCATCTTATTGTAATCTTTCAAATTAAATTCAACGATATTCATGAGGTTGAGGGAATAAGCCCTTTGATTAATTTAAGGAATCCTATTCTCATCTTTTCAAATCAATTTTAAGACCACCTTAAATGGATTCTTAAATGGATTATGACTTAAATGGATTATGACATCTGATTCTTATTTTGGGATTGATACTCAAATTTCAGTTTCCATTTTTGGGATTGATACCCAAGTTTCAATTCCCACCTCAGGGTCTGCACTTACATATTGATTCCCATCCTTTATAAATAGCTAAAATTTGATAATTCGAAATTCACTCTTCGATCCCCAGTGAGAATCCTTACTCCTTGCCTTGATTTCAATCAAATGATCACCTGATAATTCCCCAGCAGAAACAAATCACACACACAACTCTACACTTACTTCCAGGTCTATTGACTTATGAGTTTGTATTGGTTTTTGTTGATCTCGTTGGTCAACACCAATACGCGCGGTGTGCTTGCCCAGTACACCCCACCTATTGGGGGTCCAATTGTTGACCTCACTTTTGGTTGAGGTTTAGTTTTTCCTCTTTAGTAGCCTAAGGTCTAGCCATAAGAATTTTTCTATTGACTATTCTTAGAAAAGTAGACAAAAAACTTTCACCATTAGAAATTCTACACTCCTCTGTGCTCAACTTGAAATTCCACATATTGGTACTAACATTCCACATATTGGTACTAACCTCAGGTGGGTTCATTATGGGGGAGCTCAAGGAGAGTCCCCATAGGACTGTTGGACCTTAGGGTTGACCTTAGGTGTTGTTCTAGGGCTTCAAGAACTCACTCTCACCCATAATCACTCACAACCTTAAACATAAACTTTGAGGCTTTGGTCCCTTGATACTCTTCGGATACTCATGTAGGTGGTCCCCTAAACCACTAGACCTAGGCTAGTGTTTAGCTAATACCATGCATAGAGGACCCAAAATAGGTTTTCCATTGGTCAATGGCTTTTTGATGGTGCCTGGCACCCCAATTCTACCAAAAATATCCTACTTAGTCTTTTGCCCCTAAACTCCCCCAAATTACCTACATACACTTGGGACCCCAAATTTAGCCGAAATTCCCAAATTGACCCAAAATACCCAAGTTGGTTTACAAATCATTCCAAACATCTTGAAAACACCCAACCTACCCAAAATCACCAAAAATTGCCAAATTACCAAAATACCTCACCTTAGCCCAAAATTCCAAAAATTTCAAAAAAATTCTAAAAATTCTCAAAACCTCCCAAATATTCTCAATTTCATTTTCCTCAACTACTACATGACCCAATTTGGACAGTTTGACCATCTTTGACCCAAACCCCTAAATTGCATTTTAAAGACCCATTTTTCCCCAAATATACCTCAAATTTCTATCAAATTAGTCTCAATTTCCCCCAATTTAAATTCTAAACTCAAATTCACCCTTGATATGACCAATCTAGACCAAATACAAGCCCAATTTGTCCATCATTTGAGCCCAATTTTAATTTAGATTAAAGCACCAATTTTGGCCACATGACCTAATCTCATTAAATTTAATGCCTTAACCCCAAAATTGGCACCCAATTTTTGTTTAAAACTCCTCATGAGATCCCTATTGACCATTTACAGCAATTAATTTGGATCTGACCAAAGTCTAGCCCAACCTAGACCCAAACATAGCCCAATATGCTCAGATTGATCAAATTTCAAAATTCTTCCAAATTAACCATCCAATTGAACTCAAAATCACTTTCATCCTTCACCAAAGTTATTCTCTATGATCATATACAGCAAATACAAAATTTATTTGGGCAAATTAACATGGCTAGCCTAGCCCAAACCTAAATTTTTGTCATTTGCACTCACTTGGACCCATGCACTAAATGTGGCCTAACCACCCTAAAGCCATACAATTAAATCTACCACAGCCATTAGTTGGACCCTAAGACCGAGCCAAAAACAATCTAAACCAAGCTAGATGAGACATGGACCAAGGTTCCCTCAAATCAAGGGAATTAATTTCCATTTTTGCTTAGGCATAAGATATAGATATCTTTGCCAAAACAATACCTCATTGCAGTAAATTGTTGTGACATATTCCCCTGGGTTTCCCGAGCTCTTAGCCACCTCCCCCTGCCATGGTCAGCTCGCCTAGTCTCCAAAGAAGCCAAAGCCAAGGGAAACCTACTCTTAAACTTCACCCTAATAAAACTCAGAGGCCACCTCACTCAAATCAAATGAGAGAGCTCCTCTGCCCTCCACCTAAGCATCACAATAGACCCAAGCATTGGCCCTGAGAGCCACCTCTTTGCCATTTTTATAAAAACTCATCTCCATGGCCATGGGAGGTGTACTGATATTTTTTCAGAGAGACTTCCCCAAATCAATCCCAAAGCCTCTTTGAGACCACCTAAGTGCAATCCAACCACCACATTGCCCTAAATCCTTTTGTCAGAGACTAATTTTGAGCTCGAATCTCTAACTAAAACTAGGACAGAGCTCTCCACACTTCTACACTCCACAAAAATTATATTAAACTCACCCACACCTTCACCACCACGATAAAAGGAAAAGCCCCATCTAATCCCCCTTCCATAGAGACTATAGCATGGCTCTAGACCAACACCTGAAATCGAGCTTGGTCGAATTCCTACTTATGCTTTGCACCACAGCCAGAGGCTTAATCCCTAGCCTCCTTGGACCCCAACAAACGTGTCGAGCACCTCTGATCAAAGCTTCATTTCCTAGAGCCAAAGTATTGATCTCCTCTTCCTCCCAAGCCTATTTTGATTCTCCATTTGATTAGGCTTGATTTAATTATATGCTTACCATATGGATACGTTTGTCTCAGTTAGACGAGTCCATAAAATCAAACCCAAAGTGATTTGGCTTAGTCTAGGCTGAGATCTTAGGGTTTTAGTGTAGACGGTCACGGGATCACTCTATCTAGGATGATGACGGGGAGTCGTCCGATTATGCTTGTATTGGTTGGACGAAGGAAATCGAGCTGAACTGCACTTCCTTACATTAACTGTGGGCCAAGTCAATGGCTACGTGGATGGCGACATCCAACCAGAGTGAGCCATGCGTGCCTTCGGAGTTGTTGAGGATTTAGTCAGCGTCACACATTTAAATAGAAAAATAGAGATTTTCTTATTTAAATAAATAGCCCTAGCTTTACAAATTCATATCTTGGTGTAGAAGAATCATAAAAATAAAATAAAAATACCCTCTCGCTCAGTGAATAGAGGAAAATAATGTGGAAATAATTTAAGTCCATGTGATACATATTTTATTTTTAATTAATTAAACACTGATTTGAATGTTTTGATTCTGTATGCATATAGGCATATCACCGGATTAAAATTTTACTATGTTGTTGCCTCTGTCTTAAGGTATATCTTGTGATTTTTTCAAAGTCAGAGGAGGTCCCTAGACAGAGATCCTTATTTTTCATGTTTGTGTCTATTATTTCCATAAATTAATTATGATAATTAGCATGTTGATTATAAAATCCCAAAAAAATTTTGGAAGGTTCATGAGTTAAGTCATTACGCATACACTTTATCTTCACCAACCCTAAAACACAAAGAAAATTAATTATGTGTAACATAGACATCTCAATGACTTAATTTTTGGTCTCCACCAAAATATAAACTTCAGAGAATTCCCCAAAAAAATTTCAAAACATTTGGAGTTCATTTAATATCTTAAATTGATTTTTCAAGTTAATGAACATTTTTGGCACTAAAATGATTTTAATAATTAAAATATAACTTAGAAAATTACAAAACATAGTTTTTGGAGTTCTCTGTGATTAGAGAAAATTTATAAAAAATAAATTTGAAGTAAGAATAAAAACTTCATTTTTAGCCGATTTTAAATATTTAAAATAATTAAAAAATGATAAATATCACAAAAATAGTAAAATTCATGAAAATGTTCAAAATTGTTTTCTAGGCACTTAAAAATAATTGGAGTATTTTTATTGATTTTCTAAATAAATATATTGAATGTTAAAGCTTAAAATAATTTTTAAAGGCTAAAAATGATTTTCACTAAAGTAATTTCAATAATTCCAATAAAAAGTAGAAAAATGTGAAATTTGTTTCTCTATGTCCCTTGACATTAGGGAGATTTAATTAAAATATAAGACTTAGTATTCAAATTTTAAAATATTTTATAATTAATAAACACTCCAGAACTTAAAATAATTCTTAAAATTCAAATAAAATTAAAAAAAAACATGAGATTGGGTCCAAAGGCGTCCCTAGTCTACGCCTATCTCCAGTAAGAATAAAAAAGGATTAGGATTTACCTTGGTCAAGTTAAGAATTTTTTTCAAAAATCCTATTTTTGCATTAAAAATAATTATAAAGATAAATTAAATTTTGAAAAGTCACACTTTCTCTGTCGATGTCTCAATTGGCCCATGAGTGAGGTAGGATAAAAATTCCAAAGTCATTTGGATTAAATTTGATGAATTATGAGGTGAAAGAGCCTTAGGGGCAAATGTATAGTTTTGGAAATTTAGCCTTAATTAACATTTAGGCCTAATTTCAGAAAGGGAAATGAGAAATCTTTGATTATAATTAACATATTTGGATGTTTGAAACACAAAGGTTAACTCGTAGAAACCAACCTCACTTGTCCTAATTAAAAAGGATAAATTTGCAATTTCCTTAAATTACATAAATTTGGGAGTCTAGCTGATTATATGATCCTAGATTTAGGGGTATGATTTTGGTTGTTAATAACACACTATATTAATACCCCTATTTGATGAACAAAAAAACAAAAACATGAATCATCACCGTCACTTATAAGTCAATTTCATTTGCAATGACTAAGATACTCACCAAAATCTTAAGTACTCACCAAAATCTTAAGGGCAATCTTAAGGGCCTAGTAGTTACTTAGGCTAGATAAAGTTACATTTAAAAAAGGATTAGAAAATTAAAGATCATTGAAAAGTAAAACATCTTTCAAACACTACAGGCCCAAGTAAAAAATTTGGCTAAGTCTCTTAAACTTATATCTTTAAAAGTTTTCACCCACATAATTCTTAAATTGAATCACAAGTAATAATTACCCTATTCTTAGGGATATTATTACCCTATTCTTAGGGATAATTGAGACATCAATGCTCACTGAGCACTAAGGGTATTTACAGGATGAATTCTTAAGCAACATAATAGGTTAAAAGAACTCGAGAATTACCACCAGGCAGCAAAAGAGTCACATGGTCCTGCTTCTTTTCTCTAGATTTGTTGGATACCTTGGAGATCTACTAAACTTAATATGTTTTGCTTGACAAAATCATCATTAATTAAACTCTTAAGGACCCCCCAAGATATGACATAGGGTTAGGAAAACTACCAAAACCTTACTTTTTGCCTCTTTGCCTCTACATGAACTGCCCTCACATGCATTTTGAGTTTCAGGTGATGGAACGAGACGACTCGCCAGGTACGCTTTTACAGTTTTTAATATTGTCTTTCTTGTACTTTTATGCTATACTTTTATACGTACACAAATTTGCATGCTAAACAACGATGCCACTCTGCTTGAAAAGTAAAACTATTAGGATAGCCAAAAAATTAAAACCAAAACTAAAACTAAAATCAACCAAGAAAAAATTCACCGCCACAACATTCAAAATATAAAACAACTCAAATCTAATCACAAACATCACAGAAAACTATGAATTGAAACTAAAATTAAGATGTCTCTATCTGATGATGTGGAATTCATTGGAGGATGTAACCTACAGTTGGTAACGAGGCTTCCCATGGTCTAGATGAAATTATGGAAATCATTAAGTTGAGATTAGTAAGTTCATTTGGACAAAGTGAATCCAATAGAAAATAGTGATGTCATAACGAGAGAACTGTAGGATCCTTACTAGTGTCGCTCTAATCAACTTTAACATGCCCCCATAAAATTTAAAGAGCTTCAACCATAGGGCCACCTAATTTGACATCATAACTTGACACACTAGAAAACTTAAACTTGTTGCGGCAAGGAGCACGGAGCTAGCATGGTGGGCAACCACCTTCAACAGCAAAATCTGTCTTCCCCAGATAAATCAACCTTCTTTCCTTAGATTTATACAACAAAGTCATAGGACTTCCAGGTATGCAACGTAAATCCTCACCTTATAGCCCTGTTATACAATATAATCCTTAATTCGTCTTAGGATTCCAAGGTTGTTGTTTTTCATGACCTAAATCCTCATATCTTCCAGGTTGTTTGTGTGATAGTTTCACACGAATGTAAGCCCTATGTAAGCCCTAACTAATAAATTGGCAGGTGAAACACTTAAATACTTCTCCTCATAAATGAAGTCAAACATTCAGATAGCTTGGAAAGTCATTGGGGTTCTCCTTTGGATCCATGACATCCCCTAGTTCTTCCTCCTTTTGACTCTACAACAAAATGTTCCAAATTTAAACCAAACTACTTTCACACCTCTACGTCCGATCTCATTGAAAAGTTCTACCCTTTGAAATTTGTTGAAGATAATATTTCCTGATTTTTTTAGAGTCTTCAAGCTATAATTAATTATAGAAGCATGTCTGAACCCAGCTTCATATAAACCCTATTTAATTCTTTATATTAAATAGGGGAACTTGTCGGCAAATACAAAGGTTTCACAGACCAAATTGATGTCATATATTCCTTAGTTTATTTGATCAAGCCTCATCCTCAAGTCTTGTGTTTATCCTTCAGGATAGATATAGGATTTGAGGTACAATGTACTTTCATTTAAACTATGAAAAATATGGGGTCAGTTTTATTTCATATCTTTATAAAAATGAATAAATATGTAAATTAAAATGTCCTTCCAAAGTAGGCAACGGGATTTTGATTCCGGTGACCGACAGCTTATTACGGGCAACTCCACCAACCAAAAATAGTGTCGACACTACAACAGGGTTTAATATACTCAAATGAATTTCATCTGTTGTTGGATTAGCATAATCTCTTAAATGTCTCTGATGATGTTTATTTTCATTTCCAACATTACTCAAATTGCAAGCCATTTTGCTAATATGATCTATCATTTTTTTTGTTATTTTCAAATTTTTCTAATAGTTCTTTCTAACTCATAATAGTAAGGTACAAAATCTTCACATCTTACACTATGCATAAACAAACAAAAAAATTAATTTAAAATAAGCAAACACACTTAAACAAGAAAATTTTCAAACTAAACCACAAACACTTTTCTTAGTTTAGAAATAATAATACATTAAATTATAAAATAACTTACTAATACATTCTGTTACTTTCTCGTCAACGATGCCAAAAACTTTGTTGTGGGTGGATTTAGTGTGTTAATTTTGCAAATATTTTTCAATATTACAAAATAAATAGGACAGACACAATAGTAAATATGTAAATTACTCCCAATAAAAATAACTTTAATTAAAATAGTTTTATCTTTTAAAACTTTTTAAACTTCCAAATCCCCTTAAAAATAACGCAAGTATATGTATCGCTCAAGTAATAAAGGGCTCTAATGGAGTATCGTTCACATAGGGAAATTGGAAATGCCTATAAGTAAAATCTTAAGATTATAATTTTAAACTTCCAAATCCCCTTAAAAATAACGCAAGTATATGTATCGCTCAAGTAATAAAGGGCTCTAATGGAGTATCGTTCACATAGGGAAATTGGAAATGCCTATAAGTAAAATCTTAAGATTATAATGTAAACTACAATTTTAAACTACAAAAGGTAATTTACAAAATTTGAATATTAAATACTAGAATGAATGTTATTTAAAATGCAGTTGAAATAAAAAGTTAGCTAAACAAAATGCTAAACTTTCAAAAGTAAACTTACGAAAACTAAACAAAGTTTTTGTGACAGAAAGTTCAAATTTCAGAAAACTTCCCCCCCATTACAATGAGTATATGGATTATGAAGAAATTAAAATCATTTGAAAATTTATATAAAAACAGTTTTGTGCCAAATAAGAGCAATCCTTTTCTTTATTCTCTTTCGAGTGCGTAACAAATATTGATTAATCCAGAGTTTGGTCCCTAATTCTGTGGTTAGGCTGGGAGGATACAGGCTACCACTCCAGAGCTTCCACCACTTCCTCACTTGAGGGCAAACAATCTCACATCAGTTTCCAATCAACTTGACCAAATTAGGGATTTTAATTTGTCAACTTAAAATCTCCAATTCTGCATCCAACAAAGTATATTTTCCTATTTATTTACACTCAATTCTATGGATGACATACTCTCTCATGAAATCAAATGTGATTCTCTCCATGTTGTAAAAATCATAATGGTTGCCAACATATTTTAACATTTCAATTGGCCAGATCGAAAAGTAAATGAAGATTGAAGTTCAAATCATCACAATCTATTGACATTTAAAATCGTATAAAACAAAATCGTATCTTCACAAAACCTAATCTTAAAGTAGAGAGAAGGATAAAGAAGACTACTCAGAATTCATGTGAATGATATGACAAAACATGGATTTCATATATGAAAACAAGTTTACAAAACAAAAGAAGTAAAAGGCACAACTCATCTTACAATCCATTCCCAAGAAAATCCCTAGAAGTTCTCTTCAAGTCTTTCTCTTTATACAAGCACTATCAAATTTCTCTTAGAAGTGTAGTGAAGAAGAAATCTCTCACCTGCTCTCTCCTCTTACAATCCTTGAAAAAAATCTCCAAGCCATTGACTTTCTCTCTCTTGATCACTTCTTGGCGCCACCTTATATGCCACACTCACACTCTAGAGGTCCTCTTCTTTTTTTAGAGGCTGCCTCCCTCCAAACAGAATGCAAAATTCCCTCCAAAGATCTATCAAAAAGTCAACTCTTCTGAATTTAAATGTCATATGCAATGATCAAAGAGACATATCCCTTAATAAGTGAACCTTCCAAATTGTTTAAATACATTGAGTCACTCTAAGAGGTGTTTAAAATAAGTGTTCATTTTAAAATTAGTGCAAAATTTATCTCGAATCGCCTTAATCTGGTGTTTAGAACAAGTATCCCTTTTGAAATTAGCACAAATTTTTTCTCGAACCACCTTAATCTAGTGTTTAGAATAAGTGTCCCTTTTGAAATAAGCTCAAAGGTTGTCTCTAGCACATCTGGCGCCAAATCTGGTGCATCTAGCGCCAACACTTTGTCAAAGCACATCTGTTGCCAATCTAGTGCATCTGGCGTTAACTAACTCAAGATCATGTTGCTCTATGATTTGGTGGATTAAGTGCCAAATTTGGAACATCTTCTGCCAGTTCTCTGTCAATTCATGCATCTGGTGCTAATCTAGCGCATCTTACGCCATAATCCAAAAATTCGCTATTTTGGCTCCAAATTTTGTCCTTTTTGCTACTTTTGCTCCAAATGCCTAAAATTGACATTCCTACAACAAAAACATGAAAATACCTTTCTTTAAACTACAATATCACCAAAAATAAGCATAAAATATATATTTAAAACTACATCTTATTTTGGTGTATCATTGGGTCCAACCCAAATTAACCAAAATCAAATTTTAGACACTTTAACCCTTCTGAAGCCAAACCCAAAACCAAAACTCCTTGAGTTCAATTCATAAGAGCTCAAGTCTAACCCAAAACTTTTGGGTTAGATCCATTAAAAGCAAAACATAAATCAAAACCTTTTTGTTCTACTCAAATGAACACACACAAAACCAAAACCTAATTGGGTCTAACCCAAATTAAATATAACTAATCTTCTTAAGCCTTAACCACATTAGGCTTAAGTAACATTTAAATTATGATTAGGTCTAAACCAAATTATACCTAATTAATCTTCTTAAGCCTTAACCACAATAGGCATATGTGACATCCAAACCATAATTAAGACTAACCCTAATTGGACCTAATTAATATAATCAAACCTATCCTAAATTAAGTTTAATTAACCTTAACCATAATTATTTCTAACCCTAATTAGACCTATTTAATAGAATTAAACTTTAGCTACATTAGGTTTAGTTAACCTTCAGCCATAATTAGGTCTCACCATAATTAGACCTAATTAATCGAATTAAACCTTAGTTGCATTAGGTTTAATTAACCCTAATTAGACCTATTTAATCAAATTAACCCTAATTAATCTAAATAACCATTACTGACATTAAGTTTAATTAACAATATACCACAATTAGGTCTGACCCTAACTGGACCTAATTAGGTTTAATTTACTTTAAACCATAGTTAGGTCCAACCCTTATTGGACCAAATTAATCTAATTAAACCTTATTTACATAGGTTTTAATTAACCTTTAAACCTAATTAAGTATAACCCTAATTAAACCTAATTAATATAATTAAACCATACTTACATTAGGTTTAATTAACCATAAACCATAATGAGGTCTAACCATAATTAGACCTAATTAATCTAATAAAAACTTACCTACATTTTGTTTAATTAAACTTAAATCCTAATTAGTTCTAACCCTAATTAAACCTAATTAATCTAATTAAACCTTTCTTACGTTATGTTTAATTAACCTTAAATCCTAACTAGGTGTAATCCTAATTAGACCTAATTAATCTTATTAAACCTTACATTAGGTTTAATTAAACTTAAACCCTCATTAGGTCTAACCCTAATTAGAACTAATTAATCTAATTAAACCTTAATTACATTAGGTTTAACTAACCTTTCAACCGTAATTAGGTCCAACCCTTATTGGACCTACTTAATCTATCTAAACCTTACTTTAGGTTTAATTAACCATAATCCCTAATTAGGTCTAACCCCAATTAGAACAAATTATGGTAATTAAACCTTACCTACATTACGTTTAATTAACATATAAACCATAATTAGGGCTAAAACCTAATTAGACCTATTTAACCTAATTAAACCTTACCTACATTATGTTTAATTAACCTTAAAACCTAATTAGGTGTAATTTAATTAGACCTACTTAAACCTCTAAGCCTTAATTACATTAGTCTTAAGCAAGCCTAAATTATAATTAGGTCCAACCCTTATTAGACCTAATTAATCTTTAAGCCTTAACTACAATTGGCTTTAGCAAATTTGAACCCTAATAGAGTCTAATCCTAATTAAACTTAATTAATACTTAATGCCTTACTTACATTAGGCTTAAGTAACCTTAAACCGTAACTAAGTATAACCTAAATTAGACTTAAAACATTCATTAAGGCTTACTTAAATAAGGCTTAGTCCCTCAACCTAAACCTTAGGTTCAACCCAACATGAACCTAAGTCGTCGAAAACCTTTGGTTCAACCCAAATTGAACCTAAATCAACCTAAACCCTAGGTTCAACCTAAATTAACCCTAAGTTGAATTAAACCTTAAGTTCAACCCAAATTGAAACTAAGTCAACCTAAACCTTATGCTCGACCAAAATTGAACCTAAGTCAACCTAAACCTTAAGTTCAACCCAAATTGAAATTAAGTCAAACTAAACCTTATGTTCAACCCAACTTGAACCAAAGTCAACCTTAACCTTAGGTTCAACCCAAATTGAACCTAAGTTAACCAAAACCTTAGGTTCAACCTAAATTGAACCAAAGTCAACCTAAACCTTTAGTTCAACCAAAATTGAACCTAAGTCAAGTTAAGTCAGCCTAAATATCAGGCCCAACCTAAATTGAACCAAAATTAACATAAACATTAGGCTCTATTAAAATTGAACCTAATTGAGTTTAAACCTTTGGTTGAACTTAAATTGAACCTAAACCACTTTAAATTTTAGGTTCAACCCAAAACGAGGCTAAATGAACTCCAACCTTAGATTTTAACTAAATTGAATATATGTAACACCAAACCTTAGATCCTAACTAAATTGAACCTAAGCCATCTTAAACCTTAGGTTCTACCTAACTAAATTCTTGGAAACACGAAACCTTAAATTCTACCTAAATTGAATCTAATTAACACCACACCTAAATTTGACATAAACCATCCCTTACCTTAGGCTCTACTCAAACTGAACTTACATGACATTAAACTTTAGGTTCTACATAAATTGAACATATGTCACTCCACAACCTTAGGTTCTACCTACATTGAAGCTAAAACTTAAAGCCTGATCCATATCAAACTCAAATTTAACCTCTTTTAGGTTCTATAAAAATTAAACCTAAATCTTAGGTCTAACATATTAGACTTTGATCAAATTTCCTTAGGACTAACCGACATCAGACCTAAAATAAAAAACATGATGAACTAAAAATGATGATTCAATTTCTCATCTAAATTCAAGTTACTAATCTACCGAAATAAATAAACTAAAATTTATGACAAAATAAAAATGACATAAAAATCACTTTAAAAGAAATTAAAACTTAAACTTGAACTTGCAAATGCAACTAGGTTTTATAAGATATTTTGTAGGAGGTAACACATGGATGCTAACAAAATATCCTCCAGCCACTTGTAACTAATCAAATCGCAAATGTAATGACCTGTGATGATGGAACCTTGGGATCTTGATCGGTTCATCCCAAACAAAAATAAACAATAAAAGGACAAAATTCAATATGTTAATAATCCATAAGAAAAATAAAATTTTCCAAACCCTAAAATCCAAATAAGACATTAAATCTTTATATGAACCCTAATAAAAAAAGATCATTGAATGCAACTTGAACCATTGTGGTTGCTCACAAGAATGTTTCGGTCCTGGTTTAAACACTTTTCATACTAAGTAGATCTAAATACCCTTACGGCCTCAGGAGGATGAAACCATAGACATCTTGACCAAGCCATTTAAAAATTATTCAACCAACTAAGTTGGCAAATTAAAACAAGATTTCGTTCTATTCATGTTCTATTTTGCAGGTTTGATGAAAATATGAGACAAATTATTCTTTAGATTTACTTTGCATGTTATTAGGGTGTGCTAACTCTGTTTTGCAGGGTTGACATTCTGAACTGAAAAAAGTGAATCTCAAGACAACATAACGACAACAAAAAACCAAACAACATAAAAAAAACAAAATAAAAAAAAACAACAACAAAAGATGAAATAAATAAGGTAAAACAAAACAAAATGACAACACAGAAAAATAAAACAATAAAATGGCATTAAAAAAAACAAATCAATAAAACGGCAGGACAAAACAAATCCTTTAGGGTAGAATTGAATTCCTATAAACATACTACCCTAGGTTCAAACATTTACATTTCTTTCCTTGACCTTGACATTTAAAATTTTTCTGAGAATATACATTTGCCTTACTTAGGAGTTTTCTCGAGTAGTCTTAACTACTTAAAATGTAATTAACTATAGGAGTTTTCTCTTATAGGAGTATTGAAGAACTCAAAATTGGTATTGATCCTAACTCTCTGGTTATGGAACCTTCATGTGGTTTTCTTTATATGAGTATCCTAGAAATCAGACACTCATGGATTCTCTATAAATAAGGCCATTATGGTATTCTCTTTAGTTTTCTATTTTCCATTGCCATTTTCCTTCATCTCCAAGTTGCTTAATGTCTTAAGGTAATTCATGAGATCTAAATTGAATAAATCATTTGGACAATAGGGCAGTAAAATAGATAAATAGAGTGGCTACTCCTTTTGATTAGAAGTAGTGACACTTTCAGGCGGAGACAACTACATCAGACCATTTCATTATGGCCATTTGATTGTTGGGGCATAGTATTTTAGGCCTTATTTAACCTCCGTCTTTGAAAGATCATTGATTCATCTTTACAGCTACCGATTACTTATTGAAGTTGGCAGAGGCAGTACCACTCAGAGAGGTGAAGGCAAACCATGTTCTGCAACTTTTCAAAAATCAAGTCATACACCATTTTGGGGTACCGTGCATAATCAATTATGATAATAAGTCTGCATTTAAGAGTACAAGAATCAACAATTTTGTCAGAAGGAATGGAATAGATTATCACTACTCAACGATTTATTATCCAAGAGGAAATGGCTTGGACGAGGCTTTTAATAAAACTCTCATCCAAATATTAAGGAAAAATTTGAGTGAGAACAAAATGAATTGGCATGAGAAGTTATTAGAAGCCTTATGGGCCTACAGAATAAAGTTCAAAACTCCTACATAGTCTGCACCTTACAAACTTGTGTACTAGTCGGAGGTTGTACTTCCTTTAGAAGTTCATCTTTTGTATCTCAAAGTCTCATTGCCAACAAGATCACTACTGAAGAAAATACCAAATTACAACTGGAAGAATTGGACAGCTTTGAAGGAAAGTGATTAGCAACGTAAAATAATTTGGAGATTTATCAAGCCATGTTGATCTAGGCCCACGATACACTTCTCTGTTCAAGGATATTCAGGGTCGGTGACTCTGTTCTTACTTTTGAAAGACCTACTGTTGCACATCGTAAGATGGGAGGTAAATTTGAAACGACTTGTTAAGGACCATTCGTGCTTAAGAAAGTTTACTTCGGAGGCTCTTAACATCTTGTGGATTGCCACCAAGAACAACCTGTGCTTCCTATTAATGGATGATACTTGAAGAAGTATTAGGCAATGTGATGTTTCGAAGAACAAGCTTTAGAAATAGAATATTATTAATAGAAGCACTGATGTAGTAATTATATGTAACTGGTTTCAAACCCAAAATAAAAAAAAAATCCTTAAAAGAAAACATATTTCTCTATTAATAAAATTCAAGCATATAAAAGAAATCTCTTTCCTTCTCTTAGTAAAATAATGAACCTTATGCTTGTAAAAAAAGTCACTAATAATTAAAATCTTATCGTCAGGTTCTTCTAGTTTTGGCACCCTAATTTCTTCCTTCATTAGGCTAATTCTTACCTTTAAAGATGGCGTCATTTTTGTGCTGGATAAAGAGAAAATTGAAGAAGGGCTGGAATATGAAGAAGAAGCCTTGACTACCATGAACCAAAAAGAGCTTCAGGAAAGCAAGATAATGGTAAAGTTCAAGAGAAAAGGAAAACAAATTTCCACAAGGAAGAGGAAATTCAAAAAAGTTGATGAGGCAGAGGCAAGTGACAGTCAGAACGCCAAGAGCAACAAAATGAAATCCATGGTGATGACTACAGGAGGTGAGCTAGTAAGCACCGTGTCTGCAGATATTCAAATTGAAAGAAGAGAAACTCTCACCCTGACATAAAGGAGAAATCATAACCATCAGATCCGCAAGGTGTTGATCAGGTTAGTAATCGAACATAATAAGGAAGGGGTTGTTATGGACAGTACGACCACTTCGGTGAGGATAGGTGACAGACCCCACAATGCAAATTGTTCGAAAAGTGAGGGAGTGGCCTACCGAGTTGACCCATACATACTACAGTTTGTCACTAGACCCAGCAGTTGCATATTATCCCAAAGTACGAACTGGAAAGATTTGAAAAGGTTCTAAAATGATATTTTGAGTGTTTTTTGAGGATACAAGGTAGATACGTCATTATCTTAGAATGCTTAGAGTTACATACAAATGTGTTCTCTGAGTACGAGCAAGAGCAGATTGTTGAGTGTGTGTTCCACCTTAGATACTTGGGTAATGTGGGTTGTTTGAGGAGGAGAACTTATTCATATCCTCAAAAATAGATGCAAGGCAAATGAAGTGTCACAATACAAAGGAATACTTCATCATGTTGTTTGATCCGATGTCGGGACTTATAAAGAGAATGATCAAATGAATGGTGGCCTGGTAGGTGTTCCCCGCTGACTGTGTCTCCAAAAGCTGCATCATCAACATATATGAAGAGGGTGATTGTATCCCACCTCACATAGATCACCACGACTTCATGAGTCCCTTCTAAATTGTGTTGTTCATTAACTAGTGCAACATAATGTTCAAAATGAACCTTTGGATAGTTGGCCCAAGTGAATTCCAAGGGCCGGTAGAAATATCTTTACCAATAGGTTCGATTCTGGTGTTGAAGGGCAATGGTGTAGATGTGGCTAAGCACTACATTACGACAGTTCCTACTAGGGGATCTCAATCACTTTTGAAAGAATGAGTAAAAAGAAGAGTCCATTCAAGTACATGTCAGATCTAGATCTAGAGAGCTCACAGCCTCTTGAAGTATAAATTACGTAGAGATAACACACCTCTAATGCACACCTATATGAGATTCTACTTCTGACGGTGGCTTAGAAGTTGATGTTATTACTATGTAGTTATACACATATTTAGAATGATATCCACTTGAAGTCATAATGTCTGAGCATGCTATTCAAGGAATCTTGTCAGAGATAATTTTGGTGCATTCCTTTATATGGAACCACACGATGTACTTCTTTCAACAATTAAATGGAAGCGACTGCGTCACACGTTACCTTCAATTTCTGTGTAATTGATTGAGATTTAAAGAATGTTGATCAAAGAATAATAGAAATATATTGATAAATAAATAACTTGAAAATAAAATCAAAAGATAAAGGAAAATGAAACAAATGAACAAAGAAAATGAGATGAGAATATGTAAACAACACAAAATCTGAAAGCTTAAATGAAAAGAAAATCTTTTTAGAACACTAAACTCTCATGAAATCTGTCGAACTTTCCACAATCTTCACAAATTCACTTCTTCCACAATATATTTCTCCATTAGTCCCACAGATTCTCACTTAATTATTGGAATATTTCCTCCCTTCTTGAGTTGAAAAATAAGTCTTCAGATCTTCCTTCTCAAGTGAAATTGAATTCTCGGGGCCAGTACCCAAATTCAGATTCTCATCCTTCAAGATAGGTATAAGACCACCTTAAACTAAGTAAGGCATCTTATTCTCATCCATTTAAGATCTGTGTAAGACCACCTTAAATGGAGTAAGACTCCTAATTCTCAATCTTCCTAGGGTTGGTACCCGAATTCCATTTCCCATCTTAGGGCCAATACCCAAATTCTAATTCACATCCTTCGAGATAAGTATAAGACCACCTTAAATGGAGTTAGACTTCCGATCTTCAATATTTCTGGGGTTGGTACCCAAATTTCAATTTCCATATCAGAGTCAGTACCCAAATTCTGATTCCTATCCTTTGATTTAAGTATAAGACCACCTTAAATGGTGTAAGGCATTTTATTCTCATCCTTTCGAGATCTATATAAGACCACCTTAAATGGAGTAAGGCTCCTGATTATCAAGCTTTCTGTGGTTGGTACCTAAAATCCAATTCCTATCTTGGGTTCAGTAGCCAAATTATGATTGACATCTTTTGAGATAGGTATAAGACCATGTAGGCGCTATTTTGGGTTTGAGGGAGTTGCCCGTAAGAAACTGTCGGTCACCGGAATCAAAATCCCGTCGCCCGCTTTGGAAGGACGTTTTAATTTACATATATATTTAGTTTTAGAAAAAATATGAAATCAAACTGACCCCATATTTTTCATAGTTTAAATGAAAGAGCGTTGTACCTCAAGTCTTGTATTTATCCCAAAGGATAAACACAAGATTTGAGAATGAGGCTCGATCAAATAAACTAAGGAATATATGACATCCGTTTAGTCTTTTAAACATTTATATTTGTCGACATGTTCCCCAATTTAATATAAAGGATTAAATTGGGTTTATATTAAGTTGGGTTCGAACAACATGCTTCCTAGGGCAAGCCCCTATAGTTAATTAAATCTTAACTATGATGAAATGACTAGATCACCTAAGAAGACTCTTAATAAAACTCGAGAAATATTATCTTCAAGGAGTTTCATAGGGTAGGACTTTTCAATGAAATCGGACGTAGGGGTGTGAAAGGGGATTGATTCAAATTTGGAACATTTTGTTGTAGAGTCTAAATGAGGAAGAACTAGGGGATGTCATGGATCCAGAGGAGAACCCCGATGACTTCTTAAGTTATACTAATGTTTGGCTTCATTTCTAAGGAAAAAAATTTAGGTGTTTCATCTTCCTAATTTTATTAGTTAAGTCTTACATTTGTGTGAAACTATCACACAAATAACCTGGAAGATGTGAGGATTTAGGTCGTGACAAATGACAACCTACGAGTTAGGGCTTATATTATATAGAAGGGCTATACAAAGGCCTAAAGATAAGGTGAGGATTTACATTACATAAGCCCAAAACCTTGAAGTTCTATGGCTTTGTTGCTTATATCTAAGGAAGGAAAATTGGTTTAGCTGCGGAAGACAAGTTTGTCTATTGAAGATGGCTGTGCTACCAACCATGCTAGCTCCAAGCTCCTTGTCGCGATGAGTTTGAGTTTTCTAGTGTGTCAAGTTATAATGTCAAATCAGGTGGCCTTATGGTTGAAGTCCTTTAAATTTTATGGGGCAAGTTAAAGTTGATTAGAGCGACACCTGTTAGGATCCTACGGTTCCCTTGTTCCGGCACCACTATTTTCTATTAGATTCACTTAGTCCAAATGAATTTACTAAACTCAACTTAGTGAGTTCCATAATTTCATTTAGATAGTTGCAAGCCTCGTTAGCAACCGTAGGTTACCTCCTCCGAGGGATTCCTGATCATCCAATAAAGACATCTTAACTTAGTTGCAATTGTAATTTTGTGTGATGTTTGTGATAAAATTTTGAGTTGTTTTATATTTTGAATATTGTGGAGGAGAAATTTATCTTGGTTGATTTTAGTTTTAATTTTTTTTTTTGGTTTTGTGGCTATCCTAGTAGTTTTGGTTTCCATGCAGGGTGACATCGTTGTTTAGCATGCAAATTCGAGACAAGAAGTACAGAAAGGTAAATGCAATAATTTAAAAGCATACATGTAGCCTTCTTGGCATTGCCGCTGAAAGATTTTAATGGATGATTTTCTAGAACAAAATATAACAAGTTCAATTAGTCCTTCAAGATATTAAAGAGATTCCAAATTATTAGAAGGATGACCCTGAACCACTTTAGAAATCCCTCAAAACATTTTGAGTTCACTTTGAACTTATCAAATTGTTCTATTAATCCTCCCAAGATCAATTTAAACTTAACTACCTTAATAATGATAAAATCAAATAGTCACTTAATAGTGAATTTTGATAGTTATGTGAGTGGGTGCCCTAAAGGGCAATTTTAAGGTTATTAAGGACTTTAAAAGTTCAAATTTAACTAAGGCTTAAAAATGTTTGAAATTATTTATTAGTTAACTGTGTTCATCTTTTCTAATCCCAATTAAGATAACTTTACATATCAAGCCTAATTCATTAGGTCACCATTGAGAGGGGACCCAGTTGGTCATGGGTGCCCGATGAGAAAATTTGCTAGAATTTAAGCTCTAATAGCGCGAAGGGGTATGAATGTTTTATCAAATTGCAATAAAATTATCTACCACCTAGTTTACACACTGGAAAGTGTCAGACAAGTCATCAAATATTGCAAAGATTTAACACTCAAAATTAGGTTGACCTTATGTGAAAGCATATAACGTCTAAGCTTTTGAGCGATGAAAATCAAAGCTAGACAATGTTTCTCAAAAGAAGGATAATTTACCTCCGCCGGTATTATACACCGACTCAAGTAGTAAAGAGCATTTTTCTTACCCTCATCATTGGAATATGCTAATAAGGCTTTGAGGGAGTAATCTAAGACCGTGGTATAATTTATCAATGGTCGACCCAAAATAGGGGCTGCCAACATAAAATGCTGTCATTAGATATTGCTTAATATCTTCAAGGGCCCGTTGAACTTTGTTATCTCAAACAAATATGAAGTCCATTTTGATTAATGTCGAAAAGGGCTAACACCTTCTAGACAGATTAGATATAATGTGTCTTAGGCATCTCTATTTACCTTGGAAAAAGATCATAGTTGTCTTAGGGTTTTGGGGTGGCATTTTTAAGATAGCTTTAATCTTCTTTGGATCGATTTTGATTCCCCGATAATGGATAATGGATCCTAAAAATTTCTTGGAGGTAATGTTGAAAGCGCACTATAAAGGATTTATCTTCAGATTATATTATCGTAATCACTCAAAAATAATCCTCAAATCATATAAATGGCTACCCCTTTCTTCGCTCTTGATGACCAAGTCATCCATGTAGCATTCCACTTGGTTGTGAAAGAGGTCATAAAAAATCCTTGTCATAGCTTACTATTAAGTTGATTCTGTGTTCTTCAAGCCAAACATCACTATGTAGCAGTAGATTCCAATCGTTGTTTTGAAAGCAGTAAGTGTTGCATCTTCTGGAGCCATTGATAAAAGAGAGCATTTCGTGTGACGATGTATTGTCCACCGTTATTTCCAGTATTGGTAATTGAAACTGATCTTGATTTTTTTTATGTAAGGATTTAAGAAGTTGGCACCACTACGGCGCCAAAAACTTGATCTGTGTACTAAAAGTAACTTGTGTAAAATATATAAAAGTGTATGCAATTATTAATGGGATTCTGCTTAAGTATATGTATCGTTATCAAGTAATAATAGAATTTCTATTTAAGCACCAAATATCGATCCCACGGGGAAGGTTTAAATTTGCAATGAAAAATCTTAATAGGAATTCACAGAAAGTTAAACAAAAATTACTATCACTAATTTTTAATGTTAAGATAAAAACTAAATTACTTAACTATTAGCAAAACAGAAATGCAAGATTTCAACAGTAACTACTAATCTACTAACTATGTTTATGTAGTGAAGATTTCTTATGTGAAAAAATATCCTTCCCACTACAATGAGGGTTAAGTGAAATGAGATGAGATAAATGTTTATAATATATAATGTGCCAAAAAGGAGCAGTTTTAATTCTCTACTCTAATACAGTCCATAGAAAATCATTGGCTAAACCCAGGTTTAGTCCCTAAATCCGTGGCTAAGATAGGAGGATACTGGCTCCCACTCCAGAGCTCCTACTTCCCTTCACCTGAAGGCTAAATCTTGCTTTAGTTTATAAACACTAAGACCAAATTGGGGATTTTAGTCTGTCACCTTAGATATTCTCCAATTCTACACCCAACAAGAAATATTTCCCTATTTATTTGCACTGAATTCCATAAACAAATTTCTCCTCCATGAAATCAAATGAGATCCCCACTCTCTTGTAGAACTTATACTCCATTTCCTGAATCATAAGTTTCACAACACATTTTAACAATTCAATTTGCCAAATCAAAAAGTAAATTAAGTTTGGAGTTCAAAAATGATCACAATTTATTTTATATTTTATTATTGGCACATTCAGTTATCTCTTCATTTCACCAAATCTCAGAGTAGGGAGAAAGATAGATGAAAGTACTCAAACTTCATGAGAAAGATAAAATAAAATACAAATTTCATACATAAAAGAAAGTTCAAACAACACTAATAAACAAACAACATTTATCTGAAACTCTTTCTCAAAACAAATCCATATCTCTCACTTTTCCCTTTCTCCAACACTCTTACCGAAAGTTTCACACTTAATCTCACCACACAAACTCTAAATTATAAAAGAAAACTCACTAATTGACTCCAACGTGGTGGTGGGATGAAAATGGATTATGAAGAATGGTGAAAAAGGAGCATGGTGGAACGATGTGGAGTGAAAAGGAACGTGAAGGAGTGAAGAAGTCTATTTCCTGATAAATTCTGGCCCCAAATAGAGCCTAGGGTCAGTTCTCTAAGATGTGCCTCCAAAATCTCTTAAAAAATCAACCAAGTACGTCGAAGCTTTTAATAACAGGGGTTGAAGCAACATTGGCACCATCGGCGCAGTGTCCCACAATTTAATTTGCTGCTCTCTGTTTAAAGGAGCCGTCAGCGCTCTTCTGGCGCCGTCGATACTGAGTAAAATTCTCAGTCTGTTCTATTTTTCTGCAAGGTAGGTACTGCCCTTGGCGCGGTCGGCACTAAGTATTTCTTCAAAAACGTCATTTTGACTCTAAATTCCATCCGTTTTGCTTTAAGTCCTAAAAATCTACAACCCGCAAGAAAACATCGAAATAACTTCCATTAAAGTGCAATATCACAAAAAAAAGTATAAAATATGGGTCTAAAAATGCATATATTTTTGGTGTATCAAAATTACTTGATCCCGATTTTGTATATGTAAGGATTTATGAAGTTCACACCACTACGGTGCCAAAAACTTGATTCGTGTACTAAAAGTAAGTTGTGTAAAATATATATAAGTATAGGCAATTATTAATGGGATTCTACGCAAGTTTATGTATCACTATCAAGTAATAATAGGCTTTCTATTTAAGCCCTAAATATCGATCCCACGGGGAAAGTGTAAGTTAGCAATGATAAATATTAATAGATTTAATAGGAAATCACAGAAAGTTAAAAAAAATTACTATTACTAATTTTGAATGTTGAGATAAAAACAAAATTACTTAACTATTAGCAAAACAGAAATGCAAGATTTAAACAGTAACTACTAATCTACTAACTATGTTAATGTAATGAAGATTTCTTATGTTAAAAAGCATCCTTCCCACTACAATGAGGTTTTGGTAAAATGAGATGCGATAAATGTTTATAATAAGTATTGTGTTAAATAGGAGCAGTTTTAATTTTATACCCTGATACAGTGCATAGAAAATCATTCGCTAATCTCAGGTTTAGTCCTTAAATTCGTGGCTAGGCTAAGAGGATACCAGCTTCCACTCCAGAGCTCCCACTTCCCTTCATCTGAAGACTAACTCTCACTTTAGTTCTTAAACACTAAGACCGAAGTGGGGATTTTTGTCTGTCTCGCTAAAGATTCTCCAATTCTACACCCAACAAAGAATATTTCCCTATTTATTTGCACTTAATTCCATGAACGAATTACTCCTCCATGCAATCAAATGTGATCCTAACTTTGTTGTAGAACTCATACTCCATTTCTCGGTTCATATGTTTCGCAACACTATTTAACAATTCAATTGGCCAGATCGAAAAGTAAATTAAGTTCGTAGTTGAAAAATCAACACAATTTATTTTAAATTTTAATATTGACACATCCATGTTATCTCTTCATGTCACCATATCTCAGAGTAGGGAGAAATATAGAGTAAACGACTTGACTTCATGAGAAAGTTACAGCAAGATACAAATTTCATATATAATAGAAAGTTCATATAAAACTAATAAACAAACAACACTTATTTGGAACTCTTTCTCAAAGCAAATCCCTTGTAGCATTTCCTTCAAAATGTAGGAAGAAGATATCTCTCACTTTTTCCCTTCTCCAACACTCTTACAAAAAATTTCACACTTAATCTCACCACACCAACTGTAAATAATAAAAGAAAACTCACAAATTGACTCCAATATGGTGGTGGAATGAAAATGGATTATTAAGAATGACAAAAAAGGAGCATGGTGGAACATTGTGTAGCAAAAAGGAACGTGAAATAGTGAAGGCGTGAAGAACTGAAGGAGTCTATTTCTTGATGAATTTTGGCCCCAACTAGAGCCTAGGCTAGGTTCCCCATAAGGTGCCTCCAAAATCACCTAAAAAATCATCCAAATACGTTGAATCTTTTAGTAATAAGAGCTGAACTGACATTAGCACCACCAGCGCCATTCTAGCCCTATCGGCGCCAATGTCCCGCAATTTAATTCAGTCCTCTCTATTTAAGGGCTCCATTGGTGCTGTTCTGGCGCTGTCAGCGCTGAGTAAAATTCTCAGTCCGTTCTGTTACTATGCTCGGTCGGCGCTGCCCTGGGCACACTCGGCATTGAGTATTTCTTCAAAAACATCATTTTAACTCCAAATTCCATCCTTTTGGCTTCCTTTTTTCTCTAAGTCCTAAGAATCAACAACCTCCAAGAAAACATCAAATTACCTTCCATTAAAGTGCAATATCACCAAGAATAAGTATAAAGTATGGGTCTAAAAATGCATATGTTTTCGGTGTATCAAAATTACTAGATCCCTATTTTTTATATGTAAAGATTTATGAAGTTGACACCACTACGGTGCCAAAAATTTGATCCGTGTACTAAAAGTAAGTCGTGTAAACTGTATATAAGTATAGGCAATTATTAATGAGATTTTATGCAAGTATATGTAACATTACCAAGTAATAATGGATGTTCTATTTAAGCCCTAAACATCGATCCCACGAGGAAGGTTTTAATTGGCAATGATAAATTTTACTAGAAAATTGACAGAAAGTCAAACAAAATTACTGTCACTAATTTTAAATTTTGAGATAAAAACTAAATTACTTAACTATTATCAAAATAAAAATGCAAGATTTAAACAGTAACAACTAATCTACTAACTATGTTTATGTAATGAAGATTTCTTATGTGAAAAGCATCCTTCCCACTACAATGAGGTTTTGGTGAATGGTGGTTTTGGTGAAATGAGATGAGATAAATATTTATAATATGTATTGTGCCAAATAGGAGCAATTTTAATTCTCTGCTCTGTTAGAGTGCATAGAAAATCATTGACTAATCGTAGGTTTAGTCCATAAATTTGTGGCTAAGCTAGGAGGATACCGGCTCTCACTCTAGAGCTCCTACATCCCTTCACCTGAAGGCTAACTCTCACTTTAGTTTTTTAACACTAAAATCGAATTGGGGTTTTAGTCTGTCACCCTAAAAATTCTCCAATTCTACAACCAACAAAGAAACCAACAAAGAATATTTCCAACAAAGAATATTTCCCTATTTATTTGCACTTAATTCCATGAACGAATTTCTCCTCCATGAAATCAAGTGTGCTCCTCTCTCTGTTGTAGAACTCATACTTCATTTCTTGGATCATATGTTTCACAGCACATTTTAATAATTCAATTGGCCATATCTAAAATTACATTAAGTTTGGGGTTGAAAACTCATCATAATTTGTTTTATATTTTAATATTGGGTCATCCATGTTATCTCTTCATTTCATCATATCACAAAGTAGGGAGAAAGATAGAGGAAACTACTCAGACTTCATGAGAATGAAAAAACAATTTTTATATATAAAAGAAAGTTCATATAACACTAATAAACAAACAACACTTATCTGAAACTCTTTCTCAAAGAAAATCCCTTGTAGCCTTTCCATAGAAATGCAGGAAGAAGATATCCCTCACTTTTTCCCTTCTCCAACACTCTTACAAAAATTTTCACACTTAATCTCACCACAGAAACTCTAAAATATAAAATGAAACTCACTAATATACTCCAATGTGGTGGTGGAATGAAAATGGATTATGAAGAATGACAAAAAAGGACTGTGGTGGAACGTTGTTGAGGAAAAAGGAATGTGAAGGAGTGAATGAGTGAATCAGTGAAGGAGTCCATTTCCTGATGATATTTTGCCCTAAATTGAGCCTAGGGTTGGTCCTTCAAGAGGTGCCTCCAAAATCTTTTCAAAAATCATCCAAATATGTCAAGGCTTCTAGAAACAAGGGCTAATCTGACATTGGTGTCGTCGGCTTCACTACCCTAAAATTTAAATCACTGATTTCTGTTTAAAGGTGTCGTCGGCGCTCTTCTGGCACCATCGATACTGAGTAAAATTCTCAATCTGTTCTATTATTTTTCACAGTTGGCGGTGCCCTTGGTGCAATCGGTGCTGAATTTTTCTTCAAAAATGTCATTTTGACACCAAATGCCATCATTTTTGCTTCCTTTTTACTTTAAGTCCTAAAAATCAACAACCTGCAAGAAAAAATCATAATACCTATCATTAAAATGCAATATCACCAAAAATAAGTATAAAATTTGGGTCTAAAAATGCGTATATTTTTGTTGTATTAAAATCCCCCAAACTTGGATATTACTTGTCCTCAAGTAATTCCTCTACTACATAAAATTATGACTTATGGTAAAGAATTTAACTTCTAGATTTCCATATTTTTTGTTCTCTAAGCATAATAGTAAAACTTAAGAAAAATTTAAAATAACTCCAGTTAATACCCAAGGTGTAAGAATATTCAGCAATTAAGTCCAAGATTTTTAATCATCTATTTCTTTCAGGAAAAATTGCAATTTGTCATATTAAAGTCACTTAGAAAATTCATATGAAAAAAACTTTACTAATAATTAAGCTAATGTTCAAATAAAAAGTTTAGAAAATGTGTCCAAGCTTAAATTGATTCAAGTGAAGCCAATTTTTAATGAGGTATCTCCTTAAGCTTCTCCCCACATCTTTTTCTTTCCTTTTCAGGATAATTTTTTTTATTCCCTTTTTCTTCTCTTTCTCTCTTTTTCTTATGTGAATATTATTATATCTGGATAGCCTCTAATGATTTTGAACTTCACTATCCTCTTCTTAAAGTTAACAACTTTTTACATTTCTTCACTTAACAAATTTATATTAACTTAAAGATTTCATAAAGTTTAGTTCTTT
This sequence comes from Phalaenopsis equestris, assembly GCF_001263595.1. NCBI lineage: Eukaryota > Viridiplantae > Streptophyta > Magnoliopsida > Asparagales > Orchidaceae > Phalaenopsis > Phalaenopsis equestris. The sequence goes on from NW_018252507.1 coordinate 252,281, forward strand.
TCTTTTTACATGAATCTTTTAAGAATTTTAATACTTAAATAGAAAAACATAGTCTTATTGATAAAAAAACATAGTCTTATTCTCCAGAATTAACCTTTATTATTGAAAATTTTTACTTAAATTTACTATATATTTAAAACCATAAATATAGTTATATAAACTTAACTTCTAATACCAAAGATCATGTTAAATTTAAATAACATAAAGAAAATACTAACCGGTTGAAGGTTCTGATTTTTGAAAATAAATTCTGAAATACTGCAGGTGCTAATATTAAAAACTACAAGTCTTAAAATATTAAATTGCACAAAATTCATATAAAATCTATTGAGAAAGAGTTAATTACAATGCATTTAACAAAATACTAAAACTAACAACAAAAATAAACTAATTTCTAGAAATGAAAATAGTTTTACAAAGTACAATTTCACATTACAACATAATAACAGAGTCTCAAAGTCTAATAAACAGTCTCAACAATATCACAAAACACATAATATAGTCACAAAGTACAATCACATACAAACTAACAAAAAGATCACAAGTCATCATCTTCTTCTTCATCAACGTCCAACTTTTGTTGTTGATATGGACTATAAACAGGGTGAATAAGGAATTAAACTGAATGATCACCCCTCAGGTATCTCACTGAAGCATCATCATAAGCAGCATCATATTCAAACTTCTGCCAAATCAAATTGTTTGAATGAGCATTTTTGGCATCCAAGTTTTGTAATCTATGACCCATCCTTAAATTATCCCCAGTTGAATCATCATCTGGTCCAATAGTTCCCTCTTACTGGGGTCACTAGAAGTAGGCTCACTAAAAGTAGGGGTCCTAGAAGTAGAATGAATATCCTTACCCTTACTTCCAGATATCCAATCAACATTGAACTCATAAGTCTTAATGTTTGCTAGCCCAATAGGACTTTGAGGTTCAATCCTCTCCTCATCTAGTCTGAAATCAACTCCTGCTTGATCACAAAGTGTGTAAATAAGAGCAGGGTGTGCCAATCCACCAGTGGTCTCTCCCAAAGCAATAGATAGAGTGGTCATATAAATAATAAAACCTACATTTATGTCCATCACTTGCTGAATACAAAAGTTCAGGATGGCTCTATCCTTAGTCACCTCACTATGATAGTTTGTTGGAATCATTCTCCCAGAAATAAAATAATGTCAAGCCTTAGATAATACATTTAAACTAGTACGAGGAAAGTTAACTTTAGAAATTACCTCATCTAAGGCCCCATTTATAGTGGAAAATGAATGATATTGGCATCTATAAACATCCTCTAACTGATAAAACTCATTTATTTTTCTTGGAATAAACTCCACCCTTTTTCCACAAACAAAAACAAAATCATTAGAAGCCTCCGGAAAGTTGGCAAAAAATTCCATAACTATCCCAATTATCGCATTAGCAGTAAAGTAACAGACATTTTTATACTGTCGAGCGATAATTAATCGTTCAACTTCTCATCCTAGATTTTTGAAACCACACTCCTGAATTTCTTTTTTAGTCTCATGAAGACTATGAAATCGAGCTCTAGCTTTATAGCTAACAAATTTTTGGTCATCATAGTCTATTTTTGTTTTGCTCACTCTAGGTGTCATAGTAAATCTAAGAAAATTTTGATAAAAATCTGAATAAATTCCAAAATTCAAAAAATCAAAATGTAAATAAATGTAACCTTAAATCCATTAAGAGTTCTTCACCGAAGCATTTTATCAAAATCTCTCAAAAAAATTCCAAAACTTTTGTATCTAGGCAATGTGAGAAAAATCCTTGGTAAAAATAAAAAAAATTTAGTTTAAAGTGTAGCTCTTACCTAGAAAAGATAAAATTTGAAGTTTCTTTGCCTCTAAATCGGCTTAAATCTGCCAAAAATCAAGCCCCAGGTGTGAAAACTGAAGGTTGAAGGTAACTCAAGGTGTAAAAATGGAGGTTTGTGGTGAAAATTATGAATTTAAGGGGTTAAGGGCTGCTCTCGGGTCAAAGGCACCGTCGGCGCTGAAGACCCAAAATTCAATTATTGATTTTTTTAAATTTTCAATTTCCTTTCAATTTACTCCAATTTTTTTTTGTATTTTTAAACACAAATTCTTATGTAACAATAATTCACAAATAAACATTTCACAAATAATCATTTTCACAAACAACAATAAACTAACTTTTATATATGAAAATACACCTTTTACAAACACATTTTTCAAATTAAACTTTCACACCTATTAAGCAATCTAAGTATAAATCAGCGTCGAAATCAAGCACAACACTAAATGCTAACATAAAGCTATACACTAATAAAAGTTCAGAATTCTAAAGCAAAGCAAACCAAACCAAATCCAATCCACACAATCACATTAAATACATAAATATTCTTAAAAACTTTAGAATATAATGTTTTCAATTATTCTGCCTCTTCTTCAGTGCTTTCTCCTCCTCTAATATCTCCCATGAATTGGTAATGAACATATTAATTGTAGAAGGATCATAATTGTAGAAGGATCAGTACGGGAATTTATCTATCAAATTTTCTTCGATCCATCCCTTTTCTTCAAACATCCAAACTAATCCTGCTAAACCAATCCTACTTCAAAAGTTCCAATATGATCAAAATTTTCTTTCATTCTCCAATCTTTGTGATCAAAAAGGTACTTAAGATCTCCCACTGCATTCTTAATACTTTGAAGTTCCTTTTCAATTTTTTTCAATTTCTTCTCCAAAGCAAGCAAACTTCTAACTGTTGCTGGTATTAATGGAGTTGAAGCATGTGATAAAAGATCTATAGTAGCATTTAATGCTTCATTTCCATTTCCAACATAATTATCATCAATAAATATCATGGACTCCCAAGGTAGTAAAACATTTTCCCAACTTTCAAATGGCACTTGGGATTGACTACAAATCAGAAAAATTATAGATAGATTCCTAAGTCCATAAATTCGCCCATTCATAATGATACCCATAAGAGAATTAAATATGATTGATCCTATATCAATGGGTTTTTCCATTTGAATGCAGTAATTTTAAATAGCACTTTCTTTGGGCACTTTCTTTGGTGACTCTATTTGGTGACTCTACTAATCTTCATAGTAAAGAGTAATTTTGTAGAAATAAAGAAATGCCACTGCTTTAAAATTGGATTAAGTGATGAAGCAGGGAAACTAATATATCCCTCATCTCGTAATTCCCAAATAAAACTTTCATCCGTCAGAAAATTATAAACATCTTGCATCAAATCTCGAGTAGGGACAAAATTTCAGAGTCGAACATTTTCTATCATATACAACTCATTAAACTTCATAGGAGTAAATGGTACAGCCTTACCTCGTACGAAGAGAACTCCTTGGGTACTTCCATTTAAATTTGCATAAAACTCCTTTACTAGAGGTTCAATAACTGCAGCGGTAGTGTAACACAAAACTTCTCATTGCCTTTGCAGAATGATCTTATCAACCGGAGCACTTGGATTGATCAATCCATGATCAACAAAAATTCTCTCCTTCATCAATCTCTTCTTCATAAAAACTAATATATTTTCTTCTATTAAAAACTCCATACCTTGAAGTATTTCTGGAATTGGAAGCCAAAAAATCTGAAAATAGTAAGTTTCTAGTCGTCCAAGGCAGTTTTAAAACTTTAAGAACACCTCTCAGTGGTTATTACTGAGAAAAATCCAGCCAAAGTCCACCAAAATTTGTCTCAACCATCAAATCGCCCTCGGCTCCATCAGTGCTCCTAATTGGGGCTGCTGGCCCTGAAGTCCGTTTTCTTGGGCGACGTCGATGTTAGTGGCCACAATTTGTGATTTTCATTTTGGTTCAATTTAGTTTCAAATTTTCATTTAACTTAATTTATACTAAATGCAATTGTGTAGGATTATAATCACTTATCAAACAAAGTCGTAGTACATAAACATATATGTATGGGTTGCCTCCCACAAAACGCTTAGTTTAACATCGCTAGCCCGACATGCCATTTTTTTAGTTGGGTTGACTTAACATTAAAACTTCTTTAAATTGAGGTATGTTCCCTTCATAATAGTGTTTCAAACGATGCCCATTCCCATTAAATATCTTTCCAGTGTTAGAATCTTTAATAACAACAGTTCCATATTGATAGACTTTAATCACTTTAAATGGTCTTAACCATCTGGATTTTAGTTTTCTTAGAAACAATCTCAATCTTCTATTATATAGTAGAACTTCTTGTCCAAATTCAAATTTCTTCTTAGCAATCTCCGATCATGCCATATTTTAATTTTGTCTTTATAGATTTTGCATTATCATATGCTTCATTCCTTATTTCCTTAAGTTCATTGAGTTGCAATAATTTTTTCTCACCAGCATCTTTTAGATTAAAATCAAATTCTTTAATAGCCCAAAATGCTTTATGCTCCAATTATACTGGTAAGTGGCATTTTTTTCAAAAAATCAATCTATGTGGGGACATTCCCATATGAGACTTATAAGCAGTTTTGTATGCCCATGATGCAGTATCTAGTCTAACAAACCAATCCAATTTATAAGGATTTACAACCAATCCAATTTAGTCTAACAAACCAATCCAATTTATAAGGATTTACAGCTTTTTCTAAAACGCATTTCATTTCACGATTTTATATCTCTGCTAGACTGCTAGTCTTAGGATGATAAACAGTAGAGAATGTATGCATAATATCATATTTCTTAATCAATTTTTTGATTCTCTTATTTCTAAAATGAGATCCTCCATCAGTAATAATTACTCTTGGCATTCCATATCTTGTAAAAATATTTTTTATTAAGAATATAACAACACTCGGAGCATCACATCTGGGTTCAGCAATGGCTTAAATCTAATCAACAACAAGTAATATATATAAGTTTTCAAATGAAGGCATAAATGGTCCCATAAATTTAATCCCCACACATAAAAAATTTCCATAAAAAATTTCAACTTACATAAAAAATTTCAACTTCCAAAGTGTAATTTAGAGATATTTCTTTTCTTATTGAAATATTTCCTACTCATTGACATCTATCGAATGTTTTAATATATTTATTAACATCTATAAAAATAGTAGGCTAATAAAATCTAGCTTGCAAAATTTTCTATGCAGTTCTATTTGTTCCAAAATGTCCTCCAAGTTTAGAATCATAGCATCTTTCAATTATCTGTTGAGTTTCTTCATAAGGCACACATCTTCTAATAATTAGATATTTACATTATTTATATAATTATGGGTCATCCCAAAATGAGTCTTTTGAATCATATATAATTTTTTTAATTGTGGATTTTTTATATCAGGTGGTAAAATATCACTTACAATATAATTGATTATATCAACATACGACGATACATCCATTTCATCAATACTATATAACTGTTAATCAGACAAATTTTCAAAAATTTCATTTGCAAAATTAGTTAATATTTCTATTTCTATTCTAGACAAATGATCAACTATTTGATTATCATTTCTCTTTCTATCAACTATGGTAAAATAAAACTATTGCAATAGAAGTATCCATATAATTAATCTTGGTTTAGCATCTTTCTTTTGCATTAAGTATTTAATAGCAGAATGATCTGTATGCGCTATACATTTAGTTTCAATTTTAGTATGCGCTATACATTTAGTTTCAATTAAATAAGATCTAAATTTATCAAAAGCATAAATAATTGCTAATAGCTCTCTTTTTTTAGTAGTAAAATTAATTTGAGCATCATTTGGAGTCTTACTAGCATAATATATAACATTAAAAACTTTATCGTTCCTTTGTCCTAATACAACCCCAATAGCATAATCACTAGCATCGCACATTATTTCAAATGGTTTTTCCCGGTCATGTGGTACTATTATAGGTGCATTGATTATGTTCTTCTTTAATAATTCAAATGCTTTTAGGCATTCCTCATCAAAATCAAATTTCTTATCTTTTTCTGAAAGGAAAAGTTGTCATAGCGACTTAGTTACTTTTGAAAAACTTATTATGTAGCGCCTTTAAAAATCAACATGTCCTAGAAAATTTCCCACCCCTTTAACACTAGTAGGAGGTTGTAATTTTTTTATAACTTGGATTTTCGAAGGATCTACCTCCATGCCATTTACAAAAATTTTATGCCCAAGTACAGAGAAATTTTATGCTCAAACATATTACCTCCTGTAACCAAAAATTGACATTTTTCCCAATTTAATACTATGCTTAACACTAGCTTGATTTTTTCACATACTTCCAGAACTCTTTATAAATTATTAAGACATAACTCAAACAAAGTCCCAAATATAGGAAAATCATCCATAAACCTCCCATTCCATGTTCTATAAAATTACAAAAAAATGACATCATGCATCTTTGAAATGTTGCAGGTGCATTACATAGTCCAAAAAGCATTCTATGAAAAACAAATGTTCCATTTGAGCTTGTAAATGTTGATTTCTCTTAATCCTCTGGAGCAATTGGAATTTGGTGATAACTGATATATCCATCTAAAAAGCAATAATATTTATTCTCAGCCAATCTACCTAATATTTGGTCTAGAATTAGTAAATGAAGGTGATCTTTTCTGAAAGCCATATTTAATTTTCTACATTCAATGCAAATTCACCAACCAGTTACTTGTCTTATTGATATTTATTCATTTTTCTCATTTTCTTCAACAGTCACTGATCCCAATTTTTTGATATGTAAGGATTTATGAAGTTGACACCACTACAGCGCCAAAAACTTGATCCTTGTATAAAAGTAAGTTGTGTAAAATATTTATAATTATAGGCAATTAATAATGGGATTCTACGCAAGTAAACGTATCATTATCAAGTAATAATAGACTTTCAATTTAAGTCCCAAGTATCGATCCCATAGGAAATGTGTAAATTAGCCATGATAAATTTTATCAGAAAATTTACAGAAAATCAAATGAAATCATTTTCACAAATTTTGAATGTTGCTATGTTAACCAAACTAAATTACTTAACTATTAGCAAAATTGAAATGCAAATTTTCAATAATAACTACTAATCTACTAACTATGTTTACTAACTATAGATTTCTTATGTGAAAAAACATCATTCTCACTACAATGAAATTCTGGTGAAATGAGATCAGATAAATGTAGATGAGATAAATGTTTATAATGTTTATAATATATATTGTGCTAAATAGGAGCAATATTAATTCCCTACCCTGATACAATACAAATAAAATCATTTGTTAATCTTAGGTTTAGTCCCTAAATCCGTGGCTAGGCGAGGAGGATACTAGCTCCCACTCTAGAACTCTAACATCAGAGCTCCCACTAAATACTAACTCTCGCTTTAATTTTTAACACTACGACCAAATTGGGGATTTTAGTCTGTCACTCTAAAGATTTTCCAATTCTACACCCAACAAAGAATATTTCCCTATTTATTTGCACTTGATTTCATGAGCAAATTTCTCCTTCATGAAATCAAATGTGATCCTAACTCTGTTGTAGAACGCATACTCCATTTCCTAGATTATATGTTTCACAACATATTTTAACACATCAATTGGCCAGATTGAAAAGTAAATTAAGTTCAAAGTTGAAAATCATCACAATTTATTTTATATTTTAATTATGGCACATTCATATTATCTCTTCATTTCTCTAGATCTCAGAGTAGGGGGAAGATAGAGGAAACTACTCAGACTTCATGTGAAAGATATGAAAAAAACATAAATTTCATATATAAAAGAAAGTTCATACAACACTAAATAAACAAACAAAATTATCTGAAACTCTTTCTCAATACAAATCCTTCGTAGCCTTTCCTTAGAAATTCAAGAAGAATAACTCTCTCACTTTTTTCCTTCTCCAAAACTCTTACAGAAAGTTTCACACTAAATCCCACCAAAAAAACTCTAAACTATGAAAGCAAACTTACTAATTGACTCCAATATGTGGTGGAATGAAGATGGATTATGGAAATGTAGCTTGGTGGAATGTTGTAGAGCAAAAAATGAACATAGAGGAGCCCTTGTTCTGATGAAATTTGGCCCCAAATAAAGCCCAAGGTCAGTTCTCAAAGAGGTGCCTCAAAAAACTCTTCAAAAATCGTCCAAATACATCAAACCTTCTAGAAACGGGGTCTGAACCGCCTTTGGCGCTGTCAGCGCTAGCCTGGCGCCATCGACACTCAGTAAAAATCATACAGCTTTCAGTTGTTCTATGTCGTCAGCACTGACTTTGCACAACTAGCACTGAGTATTTCTTCAAAAACATCATTTTGACTCCAAATTTCATCTTTTTTGCTTTAAGGCCTAAAAATCATTTCATTTTGACTCCAAATTTCATCTTTTTTGCTTTAAGGCCTAAAAATCAACAACCTGCAAGAAAACATCAAAATACCTTCCATTAAAGTGCAATATTAGCATAAATAGGTATAAAATATTGGTCTCAAAATGCATATATTTTCGGTGTATCAAAATCCCTCAAACTTACATGTTACTTGTCCTCAAGTAACTTCTCTACTACATAAAAATATGACTTATGGTAAAGAATTTAACTTTTAGACTTCCATATTTTAGTTCTCCAAATATAATAGTTTAACTTAAGAAAAATTCAAAAGAACTTCAGTTAATACTAAAGGTGTATGGATATTCAAAAATTAAGCCTAAGGTTTCTGATCCTCTATTCTTTTCAAAAAAAATTGCAATTTCTTATATTAAAGTCCTTTGGAAATACATATGAAAAGAAACTTCATAAAACTTTATTAATAATTAAGTTAATATTCAAATCAAAAGTTTAGAAAAATGTCTCCAAGTTTTTTTCCTTAAGTTGATTCAAGTGAAGCCAATTTTTAATTAGGCACCTCCTCAAGCTTCTCCCCGCATCTGTTTTTTTTCTTTTCTTTTTCTTTTTTTTTCTTTTCTTTTTCTTTTCTTTTTTGTTTTCTATATGTTAGGATTGCTATATTTGGATAGCCTTTAATGATTATGAACTTCACTATCCTCTTCTTAAAGTTAAAAACCTTTTACATTTCTTCACTTAACAAATTTATATTTACTTAAAGGTTTTATAAAGTTAAATTCTTTTCTTCTTACATGAATCTTTTAGGTTTTTTAATACTACAAAAATACAAATTTTCTTTACTAAAAATAGAAAAAACATAGTCTTATTCTCTTTTACCAAATATCTTAGCCCCTAGAATTAACCTTTATTATTGAAATTTTTTACTCAAATTTACTATATATTTAGAAACATAAATAGAGTTATCTAAAGTTAACCCCTAATACCAAAAGTCATGTTAAATTTAAAATTTTAAAAATATAGTTAAGTGAGGACAAATAAAATTAAGTTCTTTCTCTCTTTCTAAAAATGAATTTTCTTCTCCCCCAAACTTAAATTTTTAAAACAATTTTACATGAAGAACTTTAAAATGAATGGTGAAAGAAAGCATTAAATACCTAAAAAAAATCATACCTATTGGAGATTATGATTTTTGAACCTAAATTTTGAAATACTGTAGGTGCTAATATGAAAACTATAAGGCTGAAAACATTAAATTGCACATAATACATATAAAATTTGTTGAGAAATATAAAATTTTAATACATATAAAATTTGTTGAGAAAGAGCTAATCAAAATACATAACAAAGAGCTGAAAATAAAACCAAAACTAAACTAAACCTAAAAATGAAAACATTTTTCCACATTACATTTTCACATTACATAACAAACAAAGTCTTCAACAACGTCACAACACAAACAATACAATCACACAGTACAAACACAAACAAACAAACAAAAAGATCACCAGCCATTATCTTCTTCATCATCTATATTTAACTTCTTTTGTTGATATGGAGTATAAGTAGGGTGAATAAGGAACTGAACTGTATGGTCACCCCTCAGGTATCTTACTAAAGCATCATCATAAGCAACATCATACTCAAATTTTTGGTGAATCAGATCGTCAGTGTGAGCATTTCTGCCCTCCATATTTTGCCTTCTATGATCCATCCTCAAAATATCTCCCAGTTGAATAATCATCTGACCCAACAACTCCCTATTGCTGGGGTCACATGAAGTATGCTCATTAAAATTAGAGGTTCTAGAAGTAGAAGAAATATCCTTGGCCTATCTTTCAGATCTCCAATCAACATGGGAATCATAATTCTTGATGCTGGCAAGCCCAATCAGTCTATGAGGCTCAATCTTCTCCTCATCAAGTCTAAAATCAACTCCTGCATGCTCACAAAGTGTGTAAATGAGAGCAGGGTGTGCTAATAAACCAGTGGTCTCTCCCAGAGCAATAGATCAAATGTTCATATAAATGATAGAGCCTACATTTATATCCATCATTTGTTGAGTACAGTGCTTAAGGATGGCTCTATCCTTGGTTACCTCACTATGATGGTTCGTTGGAATCATTCTTCTAGAAATAAAATAATGCCAAGCCTTAGATACTACATTTAACATAGAAATGGAAAAGTTAACTTTAACACCATTTTTTATTTTCCAAGACCCTCTCTCACTAGTTAGAAAAGAAATAACTTCATTAAAGGCTTGGTTTGTAGTAGAAAACGAATGATACTAACATCTATAAACATCTTCTAAATGATAAAACTCATTAATTTTTCTTGGAGTAAACTCTACTCTTTTTCCTCGAAAAAAACAAAATCATCAGAAGTCTCAAGAAGGTTGGCATAAAATTCCATCACAATCCCAACTAACGCATCAATAGTAAAATAGCAGAAGTTTTCCTACTGCCGACCGATAATTAATCCTTCAACTTCTCCTCCCAAATTTTTGAAACCTCGGTCCTGAATTACCTTTTTATTTTCTTGAAGATTATGATATCGAGCACTGGCTCTAAAGCTAATAAATCTTTGCTCATCATATTCTATTTTCCTTTTGCTTGATCTAGGTGTCATAAGAAATATAGAAAAATTTGATAAAAATTTTGAATAAATCCTAAAATTTTGAAAATAAAAAATGTAAACCACTTTAAACTCAAATCCACTAAGTATTTAAACTGAAATCCACTAAATAAGAGTTTTTCACCAAATCATTTTCTCAAAATCTCCCAAAAAAACATCAAAATTTTAGATCTAGTCAATGTGAGAAAACTCTTTGGTGAAAATAAAAAATTTTTACTTTAAAGTGTAGCTCTTACCTAGAGAAGATAAAATTTGAATTTCCTTTGCCTCTAAATCGCCCCAAATTCGCCCAAAATCAAGCCCTAGGCGTAAAACTTAAGGTTGAAGTTAACTTAACGAGTAAAAATGGAGATTTAAGGTGAAAATTGTGAATTAAAAGGTTAATTCGCCGCTCTCGGGTCGAAGGCACCATCGGCGCCAATGTCAGCACCGTCGACACTGAATGACTGAAATTCACTATTTTGATTTTTCAAATTTTCAAATTCCTTTAAATTTTCTCCAAAATTTTTTTAAGTAATTTTAAACATAAATTTTATCTAAATTCATAAATACACATTTCACAAACAATCATTTTCACAAACAACAACAAACTAACTTTTATATATGAAAATACCCTTTTCACAAACACATTTCACAAATCATAAATTCACACCTATGAAGTAAACTAATTATAAATCATGTCAAAATCAAGCCACAACACTAAATGCTGACACAAAACTAAGCACATAATCAAAGTTTAGAATAAGCCAAATCAAACCTAATCAAATCCACACAATTACACTAAACAAGTAAACATTTTTAAACAAGTAGAGAATTCACAATCCTCAATCATTCAGCCTCTCAATCATTCAGCCTCATCTTCCTCATCTTCTGTGCTATCATCTCTTCTAATATCTCCCATATTTTGATAATGAACATATAGGATGTAGAAGGATTAGTACAAGAATTGATCTGTCGAATTTTCTTTGATCCACCACTTTTCTTTAAACATCTGAACTAATCCTGCTTCAGAAGTTCCAGTGTAATCAAATTTAACTTTCATTCTCAAATCTAGGGGATTAAAAAAATACTTGAACTCTCTTACTGCATTCATAATATTCTAAAGTTCTCTTTCAATTTTCTTTATTTTCTTCTCTAAAGCAAGCGAACTTCCAACTGTTGGTGGCATTAATGGAGATGAAGCTGTGAAGAAGGATCTATAATAACATTTAGTGCTTCATTTCCTTTACCAACATACTTTACCAACATACTAACAACATACTAATCATCAATAGGGATCGGGCTCCCATGGTAGTAAACCTTTTTTTCCAACTTCCATATGGCACTTGAGATTGACTACAAATCAAAAAAATCATAGAAGGATGCCCAAGTCCATAAATTGACCCATTCATAATGATTCCCATCACATATTTAAATATAATTGAACCTATATAAATAGGTTTTTCCATTTAAATACAGCAGTTTAAAATATCACTCTCCTTGATGACTCTACTGATCTTCATAGTAGGGAGTAATTTTGCACAAATAAGGAAATTTCAATGCTTTGAAATTAGATTAAGTGATGAAGCAAGAAAATTAATATATCCTTCAACTCGTACTTCCCAAATATCTCTTTCGTCTATCAGAAAATTATAAATATTTTGCATTAAATCACGCATAGAAATGAAATGTGCATAATGACAAATTGGAACATTTTTTATCGTATACGATTCATTAATCCTCGTTGGAGTAAATGGTACAGCCTTACCTCATATGAAGACAACTCCAAGGGTAATTCCATGTAAATTTGCATAGAATTCCTTCACTATAGATAAAACAACCGCAGTGGTAGCATAACACAGAACTTCCCATCACCTTTGCAGAATGATCTTGTCAACTTGAGCACTTGGATTGATCAGCCCATGATTCACAAATCCTCTTTCCTTGATCAATCTCTTCTTCACAATAACTTTATCGTATAATCTCTGCGCGTCGAAACTAATAAACTTTCTTCTATGAAAAACTCCATACCTTGAAGTATTTTTTGGAATTGAAAGCCATGGAATCTGAAAATAGAAAGTTTCTAGGCATCCTAGGAAATTTTTAGGACTTTAAAAACACCTATCAGCGGTTATTATGGATTGAAATCCCGCCAAAGTTTGCCAAAAATCGCAAAAACCGTCCAATCGCTCTCGGCGCTTCCAGCGCTCCCAATGGGCGCTGCCGACGCTCTCGATGGGTGCTTTCGGCTGCGATCAGCTTTCTTGGGTGCCTTTGACACCCATTTTTGCGTCGTTGATGTTAGTGGCCAAATTTTTTAGGTTTTCATTTTTTGTTGAATTAAATTCCAACTTTTCTTCCAATATTATTATTTGACTTAATTTATAATAAATGCAATTATCTAGGATTATTATATAATAATATAAAAGACACTTAACAAACTAAATAGTAATACATAGACATATAAGTAAGGGTTTCCTCCCAAAAAGCGCTTAATTTAACATCGGCAGCCCGACATGCTATTTGTTTAGTTGGGTTGACTTAACGTTAAAACTTCTTTAAACTGAGGTATGTGCCCTTCATAATAGTCTTTCAAACGATGCCCATTAACTTTAAATATCTTTCCAGTGTTAGGATCTTTAATCACAACAGTTCCATAATGATAGACTTTAATTAACTTAAATGGCCCTAACCATCTCGATTTTAGTTTTCTTGGAAACAATCTCAATCTTGTATTATATAATGGAACTTCTTATCCATGTTCAAATTTCTTCTTAATACTCTTCAGATCATGCCATATTTTCATTTTCTGTTTATAGATTTTTCTATTATCATATGCTTCATTTCTAATCTCCTCAAGTTCATTAAGTTGCAATAATCTTTTCTCACAGGTATCTTTTAGATTAAAATTAAATTCCTTAACAACCCAAAACACTTTATGCTTTAATTATTTCTAAATATCAGTATGTATGGGGACATTCCTATAGGAGTCTTACTAGCAGTTCTATATGCCCATAATGCTATGTCAAGTCTAGCAGACCAATCTAATTTATAAGCATTTACATTGTTTTCTAAAATGCATTTAATTTGAGGGTTTGTTATCTCTGCTAGACCATTAGTCTGAGGATGATACACAGTAGAGAATCTATGCATAATATCATATGTCTTAATTAATTTTTCGATTCTCTTATTCATTAAATGAGATCCTCCATTAGTAATAATTACACACG